>NC_071277.1:8332500-8630000 GCF_023375685.1 Ictalurus furcatus | reverse complement strand
AAAAGAAAGAAAGAAAGAAAGAAAGAAAGAAAAAAGAAAGAATGAAGAAAGAAAGAAAAAAAAAAGAAAGAACGAAGAAAGAAAGAAAGAAAGAGGTTAGAAAGTATGAAAAAAGGGAAATAAGCCAGAAGGCAACAAAAAAGAAATAAAGAAAGAAAGAAATGAAGGAAGGAGTTTATTATAGAAAGAAAGAAAGAAGGCTCACATATGGAAGTTGGTTCAGGAGGTTCATCTAAGAGAGCTGATTCAAAGAGTCAACTCTTTAGTGAACAACACATCACTACTGTTCTGTTTATTGGGAGAGTTTTTTCACTCCAGCTTTCTGTGGTACAAACTTCTCTTACACGCACATACGCACGCACGCATGCACAAACAGACACACACATACACGCACACACACCCCTGATGATATTCAGACGTGAATAATCAAGTTGAATCAGATGTGTTTGAGAAGAAAAGCCCACTGTGTGCATCACTGTGGTGTTTCAGAACTTTTTATATAAAATGAGTCTGAATGTGAGTAACATGAGCTTCTCTCTGGGTTTCTGAATGAATTCTGCAAACTGAAGATTTAATCGTATGCAATTTTGTCCAATTAATTATCTCTTTGCTCAGTGGAACTACAATGTACAGAACTGAGCTGTTTCATCACACGCACCATTATAGTGATTAAATATGAACATTTCTTCTTAATGGACGTCATCACTACTGCAGATTTGCAGAATAAATATCAGAATTGTGACTTTTTTTTAAAAACATTTTTCCCACCACGTCTGACTAATCATTTATATCATGAGCCACGGGTCACGAATCAACACAGAACTCAATAAATATTACACAGGTAATAGAAAAAACATTTTCCTTGATTAAAATCCAAAAATAATTGCCATCATTTATAAAAACCATCGAGCCTCTAATTTGGTGCTCGGATCCCGCCTGACTGCTCCGCTTGTTAAAATTCAGCTCTAACGTCCAGCCAATACGAGCTCCCTGAGTGATTGATGGCACCAATTTACTTCCACCTAATGTCAGATATTAAATCCTGAATTATGCATATTATTCTCCTTCTGTAACGTGCAAGCAAAAACCGCAAAAGAAAAAAAGAGCGGAAAGAATTCTTTTAGCCCTCAGAATGATCCTACACACGTTTCTTAATAAAAAACAGCTCTGGACATGACAGGATATACAACACAGCACACTGAAAAATAATGAGTTGAGAAAAGAAGGAAAACCAAGAAAAAAGGTAACAATAGAAGAGTAAAAAGAAAGAGAGAAAGGGAAAAAAGAAAGAAAGAAAGGGAAGACAAAAGAAGGAAAAAGAAAGTAATGCAATCACCTTGTTTGTACTTTCACATAGAAGAAGAAGGAGGAGGAAGAGTAGGAGGAGGAGGAGAATAAGAAAAAGAAGGAGAAGAAGGAGAAACAGAAGGAGGAGAAGGAGGAGGGGGGCAAATAAGAAGAAGAAGGAGAAGAAGAAGAAGAAGAAGAAGAAGCAGGAGGATGAGAAGGGGGAGGAGAAGAAAAAGAAGAAGAGGAAGAAGAAGGAGGGGGAGAAAAAGAAGGAGGAGAATAAGAAGAAGAAGGAAGAGAAGAAGAAGAAGGATAACAATGAGGAGGAGGAATAGGAGAAGAAATAGTATAAAAAGAAGGACAAGAAGAAGAAGAAGAAGAAGAAGAAGAAGAAGAAGAAGGGGGGAGGAGGAGGAGAAAAAGCAGAAGAAGAAGAAGAATGAGAAGGACAATAAGAAGGAGGAGGAGGAGAAGAAGGAGTAGAAGAAGAAGAAGAAGAAGAATGAGGAGGAGGAGAAGGAGTCGAAGAAGAAGAAGGAGGAGGAGGAGGAGAAGGAGTCGAAGAAGAAGGAGGAGGAGGAGAAGGAGTCGAAGAAGAATGAAGTGAAGAAGAAGGATAAGAATGAGGAGGAGAAGGAGTAGCAGAAGAAGAAGGAGCAGGAGGAGAAGGAGGAGGAGAAGGAGTAGAAGAAGAATGAAGTGAAGAAGAAGGATAAGAATGAGGAGGAGAAGAAGAAGAAGGATAAGAATGAGGAGGAGGAGAAGGAGAAGAAGAAGAAGAAGGAGGAGCAGGAGGAGAAGAAGAAGAAGAAGGATAAGAATGAGGAGGAGAAGAAGAAGAAGAAGGATAAGAATGAGGAGGAGAAGAAGAAGAAGAAGAAGAAGAAGGATAAGAATGAGGAGGAGGAGAAGAAGATGAAGAAGAAGAATAAGAATGAGGAGGAGAAGAAGAAGAAGGATAAGTATGAGGAGGAGAAGAAGAAGAAGAAGAATAAGAATGAGGAGGAGAAGAAGAAGAAGAAGGATAAGTATGAGGAGGAGAAGAAGAAGAAGAAGGATAAGAATGAGGAGGAGAAGAAGAAGAAGAAGAAGAAGGATAAGAATGAGGAGGAGGAGAAGAAGATGAAGAAGAAGAATAAGAATGAGGAGGAGAAGAAGAAGAAGGAGAAGAATAAGAATGAGGAGGAGGAGAAGAAGAAGAAGGAGAAGAAGAAGGCGGCTAAGAATGAGGAGGAGAAGAAGAAGGAGAAGAAGAAGAAGAAGAAGAAGAAGGATAATTATGAGGGGGAGGCTGAGAAGAAGAAGAAGGATAAGAATGAGGAGGAGGAGAAGAAGGAGGAGGAGAAGAAGAAGAAGGATAAGAATGAGGAGGAGGAGAAGGAGGAGGAGGAGAAGAAGAAGAAGGATAAGAATGAGGAGGAGGAGAAGGAGGAGGAGGAGAAGAAGAAGAATGAGGAGGAGGAGAAGAAGGAGGAGGAGGAGAAGGAGGAGGAGAAGAAGAAGAAGGAGAAGAATGAGGAGGAGGAGAAGAAGGAGGAGGAGAAGAAGAAGAAGGATAAGAATGAGGAGGAGGAGAAGAAGGAGGAGGAGAAGAAGAAGAAGAAGGAGAAGAATGAGGAGGAGGAGAAGAAGGAGGAGGAGAAGGAGGAGGAGGAGAAGAAGAAGAAGGAGAAGAATGAGGAGGAGGAGAAGAAGGAGGAGGAGCAGGAGAAGAATGAGGAGGAGGAGAAGAAGGAGGAGGAGAAGGAGAAGAATGAGGAGGAGGAGAAGGAGGAGGAGAAGAATGAGGAGGAGGAGAAGGAGGAGGAGGAGGAGGAGAAGAAGAAGTATAAGAATGAGGAGGAGGAGAAGAAGGAGGAGGAGAAGAAGAAGAAGAAGTATAAGAATGAGGAGGAGGAGGAGAAGGAGAAGAAGAAGGATAAGAATGAGGAGGAGGAGAAGAAGGAGGAGGAGAAGAAGAAGAAGGATAAGAATGAGGAGGAGGAGAAGAAGAATTTTGCCTACCCTACACTAACTCTTCAGCAGATATCAAGAGTATAACTGTAGAAATTCCACTATGTGTGTGTTATTGATGTTCCCACATGAAGACATGATGTTTTTCACTGAGAGAGGATCTTCTTACACTCTGAAGTGTTCAGCTGTGTGTTTGGACACACACACACACACACACACACACACACTAATCCTTTGTCCACACAGGAAGCTGATTGTCTGTCTTCATCAGTGTTCCACAGCTGATGTTCTGGAGTCTGTTTGGAGTGAACAGGAGATCAGATTTTCCTTCCTGTCAGATGCTGTAGTGGTGTTTTGATCAGACGCAGTTCAACTGCACTTCAGCTTCATTTCTCCTCGTTTACTCCTGAATGGCTGCATGTGGAGATCACAATCATCTGCGCTTTATTAAACAAACAGATCAGTGGAGGCGGACGTGAGAGCCATGGGACGTCTCGTTTGGGCTCAAGCCTGCGCCGTCCGCCTGCCAGGCACTTCACTATTTAATTACCTGGTCAGTGTGTTAGGCAGCGCTCACGAAAACCTCTCCAAATAAAAACAAAACAAAAATCATCAGGAGAAGTGTGGCTTCACCTTCGAGTGGAATTCACTATCAATCATTCAGTCAATCACAGAAAGAAAGAAATGAAGGAAGGAAGACAAGTAAAAGAAAAAAGAAAGAAAGAAAGAAGAAGGAAGAAAGACAATTAAAAGAAAGAAAGAAAGAAAAAGAAATGAAGAAAGGAAGACAATTAAAAGAAGAAAGAAAGAAAGAAAGAAAGAAGGAAGGAAGAAAACTAAAAGAAAGAAAGAAAGAAAAAGAAATGAAGGAAGGAAGACAATTAAAAGAAGAAAGAAAGAAAGAAAGAAAGAAAGAAAGAAGACAACTAAAAGAAGAAAGAAAGAAAGAAAGAAGGAAGGAAGGAAGGAAGGAAGGAAGACAATTAAAAGAAGAAAGAAAGAAATGAAGGAAGGAAGACAATTAAAAGAAGAAAGAAAGAAAGAAAGAAAGAAGGAAGACAATTAAAAGAAGAAAGAAAGAAAGAAAGAAAGAAAGAAGGAAGACAACTAAAAGAAGAAAGAAAGAAAGAAAGAAAGAAAGAAAGAAGGAAGGAAGACAATTAAAAGAAGAAAGAAAGAAATGAAGGAAGGAAGACAATTAAAAGAAGAAAGAAAGAAAGAAGGAAGGAAGGAAGGAAGACAATTAAAAGAAGAAAGAAAGAAAGAAGGAAGGAAGGAAGGAAGACAATTAAAAGAAGAAAGAAAGAAAGAAGGAAGGAAGGAAGGAAGACAACTAAAAGAAGAAAGAAAGAAATGAAGGAAGGAAGACAATTAAAAGAAGAAAGAAAGAAAGAGAGGCAGCAGTAAATGAGTAACTGAGTAACTGAACTGTAGGAAAGTTTGTAAACACAAAGTTTGAAAGCAGGTTTTAAAGAAAGAAAATCACAATTGAAAACAGCTTGTGTTTTCAAAAAGCAAGGAAAGAAACAGTGTGTGAGTGCCGGTCTATGTGAGTGCCTGTGTGTGAGAGTGCCGGTGTGTTTGAATGCCGGTGTGTGTGAGTGCCAGTGTGTGCGAGTGCCGGTGTGTAAATCCCACTTCCCGCTCGACTCGGCTGAAATGACTGAACGATGATACAAACAAGCGGATAAAACGCTTCCTGTGACAGAGACGTGCGGTTTTTAACTTTCCTGAAGTGTTTTTCCAGCGTTTTCTTCCCCGTCCTTCATCTTGATGCTGAACGCGATGTTGAGGATTTTCGAGAGGCTCTTCTGAGACAAAGCAGTAAGGCATTTCTCATAATGAAGCTCGGCTTCTCATCATCCACGCTATCTTAAGCAGCAGTAATTAGCCGACGAGAGACGTCAAATCTCAGCGTTAATTCCCCTGGATCTCACGTTGATTATTTTATTCCTCTGTGTGCCGAGTGTTGGCGCGAAAGTCTCCGGCGTGACGAGGCTGCGTGCGAAAGCCGTGGAGTAAACGTGGAGAAAAATACTTTCTTCACTCTGCTTTTTTAATGCTAACTTTTACTGAAAAGGTAAGTAGTCATTTTAAATGGCTGATGTCTTGGTGTTTTTTTGTTTTTTTTTTAAACACATTTCTTTTTGCTCGAGTTTAATTTGATTTATTCAGCTAGGTTTCACATCGCAACTCTACGATTCTCTACATTTTCATACACGTGCTGATTTTATTAGTCAGTATTGTAGCGTCGTGTTTTGTTAAACCTTCAGTTTGAGCAAAAATAGAAGCATTGCTCTGCTGCTCTTCCTGGCTGGAGTTGTGTGTTGTTTTTTTTGTCCCGGCGTCCCTGAGGATTTCAGTCCGAGTTTAACAGTTTGCTCAGCACATTTCAGCTCAGAATGCTTTTGGAACGAGGCCCGATATAGTGTTGAGTGTACTGTAGTAAAAGCTCTGCCAACAAGTCACTTCTAAACTGCTCGACCCACCTGCAAACCCACAATCCATAAATTAGCCTGGGTCTTCTTGTTGTTGTTGTCGTTGTTTTATCTAGTAATGACATTTCAGTAATTCCACAGGTAATATACTCGCTAGCACACTGGTATTATGAAGTATTTTATTTCTGCACCAGTAAATAGTGTCTTGTATCACTGAAAACAAAGCTTCTTGGAAAATACCTCATGTATTTTTGAACCTGCGCACGTTCAAGAAGGCGACACGAGAAGGTGGGGGTTGGGGGGGGGTTAACCTTTTGAACAGGAAGATCGGTTTAAATTACTATTATTTTGTTTAAAAATCTCTTTTTTTTTAATTTAGTACCGCCCTTCAGACACTACATAAGATATTTACATGTTTCACGGAAGACAAAATAATAACAATTGCAACCGATCATCCTGTTCAAAAGTTTACACCCCCCATAAATATGTGTTCTGTGAAATAGCAGTATCTAAACACTAAAGAATACTAAGCCATTTTATCCCTATGTGTGTATTCAGTGAAAGAATCTCACCTGTTGTAGCAGGTAGCAGATGGTAAAATCTTCTCTATTGAACAATGTTGTAAAATCTTACAAAAAGCGACAGCTTTACCTCCGAGTGTTACGAGGGCGCTGAAACCGGAGACTCCTTCCATAAATGTTAAATAAACATTTCATCACGTATCGATGATCACACACGGGTTTTATGTACGGGGTGGCGTACTATAGCAACCATGACGCATTAATATAAACCTCTCGAAGCTACTTTTATTTTCTAGAAAAAATTTATCAACATCTTCCGACCAATCAGAAGCCGAGAATTCAACAGCACTGTGGTATGAAGTGATAATAACGATGAAGAATGCAATGTAAGCTTCACTTGGTGTTGTGTGCAACTCTGGTGTCTCTTACAGTGCATCCGGAAAGTATTCACAGCGCTTCACTTTTCCCACATTTTGTTATGTTACAGCCTTATTCCAAAATGGATTAAATTAATTATTTTCCCCAAAATTCTACAAAAAATACCCCATAAAATGACAACGTGAAAGAAGTTTGTTTGAAATCTTTGCAAATTTATTAAAAATAAAAAACAAAAAAAGCACATGTACATAACTATTCACAGCCTTTGCCATGACACTCAAAATTGAGCTCAGGTGTATCCTGTTTCCACTGATCATCCTTGAGATGTTTCTACAACTTGATTGGTGTCCACCTGTGTTAAATTCAGTTGATTGGACATGATTTGGAAAGGCACACACCTGTCTATATAAGGTCCCACAGTTACCAATGCATGTCAGAGCACAAACCAAGCCATGAAGTCCAAGGAACTGTCTGTAGACCTCCGAGACAGGATTGTATGGAGGCACAGATCTGGGGAAGGGTACAGAAACATTTCTGCAGCATTGAAGGTCCCAATGAGCACAGTGGCCTCCATCATCCATAAATGGAAGAAGTTTGGAACCACCAGGACTCTTCCTAGAGCTGGCCGCCCGGCCAAACTGAGCGATCGGGGGAGAAGGGCCTTAGTCAGGGAGGTGACCAAAAACCCAATGGTCACTCTGACAGAGCTCCAGCATGTCTCTGTGGAGAGAGGAGAACCTTCCAGAAGAACAACCATCTCTGCAGCACTCCACCAATCAGGCCTGAATGGTAGAGTGGCCAGACGGAAGCCACTCCTCAGTAAAAGGCACATGACAGCCCGCCTGGAGTTTGCCAAAAGGCACCTGAAGGACTCTCAGACCAAGACCAAGACAAAGATTGAACTCTCTGGCCTGAATGGAAAGCGTCATGTCTGGAGGAAACCAGGCACCACTCATCACCTGGCCAATACCATCCCTACAGTGAAGCATGGTGGTGGAAGCATCATGTTGTGGAGATGTTTTTCAGCGGCAGTAACTGGGAGACTAGTCAGGATCGAGGGAAAGATGAATGCAGCAATGTACAGAGACATCCTTGATGAAAACCTGCTCCAGCGCGCTCTGGATCTCAGACTGGGGTGAAGGTTCATCTTCCAACAGGACAACGACCCTAAGCACACAGCCAAGATAACAAAGGAGTGGCTACAGGACAACTCTGTGAATGTCCTTGAGTGGCCCAGCCAGAGCCCAGACTTGAACCCGATTGAACATCTCTGGAGAGATCTGAAAATGGCTGTGCACCGACGCTCCCCATCCAACCTGATGGAGCTTGAGAGGTCCTGCAAAGAAGGATGGGAGAAACTGCCCAAAAACAGTTGTGCCAAGCTTGTAGAATCATACTCAAAAAGACTTGAGGCTGTAATTGGTGCCAAAGGTGCTTCAACAAAGTATTGAGCAAAGGCTGTGAATACTGATGTACATGTGCTTTTTTGGTTTTTATTTTTAATAAATTTGCAAAGATTTCAAACAAACTTCTTTCATGTTGTCATTATGGGGTATTGTTTGTAAAATTTTGAGGAAAATAATGAATTGAATCCTTTTTGGAATAAGGCTGTAACATAACAAAATGTGGGAAAAGTGAAGCGCTGTGAATACTTTCCAGATGCACTGTATATATCAGGAAACATGGTACCTATGAAATGAAGAACTCAAGATAACCAAAGTTGCCATAGACAACTGAGATTTGCTTTGATTCTTGGGCGAGCGTCCAGGCTTCTATTGATTTCTGCTTTAAGGTCTGTAGATAAATTCCAGCACAGATTAAAGTGAGGAAACTTCTACTCTTATAGAAGCACAGACTGCTTAATCAGACTTATCTCTTATCTCAGAGCAGGCTGTAAGTTCATTACTCTGAGGGAAAAAGAGGGCAGTGGATTTTTACAGGAAGTGGACGCTATGTGGCCGTGCCCAAAGGGAAGGACGGAGATATTAGCATTCGCTGAGGTTAGTAATAAATCATTACATTGTTTTTCCAACCACAGGAGACTCCGAGCTGGTGTGGGCTTTTTTTTTACCCACAGAGACTTTGCTCTTGTGTGAAATAGAGATTTACACTTTTTTAGTTATAAAAAAAAAAAAAGAAGTCCAATTAATATTGCTGAGACATCATTTCTCATTCAGTCAAAGTGTTATAGCTGTTAATATTCATCAGCAAGTTGTTTTTGGACTCCATGTGTTATCACCCCAAGTCAAAGAATGAATGAATAAATAAATAAATAAGCTAACGAAACATGCATAATATTTCCATGGGGAAAAAATAGATCTTAAAATATACATTTTGAATATGGGTGAATTTATTTAATATTACTTTATATTATGAGATTATTATCTCTGCTATCTGCCAGCAGAATACGATTATTTCAATCTTGAAATTAGTAAAAAAAATAATGTCTGGAAGTGTATTTAAAATAATATGGCTAGTTTATTGCAACCTGATAAAAGGAAATAGTAGATATATTTGACTATATTAAATATATTTTCATTCGCGAAGATGTGAGCAAATTTTACTATAACACACAAAAAGATACAGTATTCATAACATTTTTGATTGGCTGGCAGGCATCAGGATTTTTTTTACACCGTTTGAGGATGCCTTGACTGTAGATTTGATCAAAAATTCCTTAAAATTTTGATGAACACGTAATAAATTCAAGTAGTTAAAGTCAAGAGACACTTGCTGCTAGGCAACTAGGAAACACAGACAATCAGAGAGTCGAGTTAAGAGCGCGTTGTGAGGATTTAATACCAAAAATTGTGCACACTGGTATTCAGACCTCGCGTGTAACTATAGACTGAAGCGCTTTTCGGAATTTACTCAAGAATGATGCAAGGGCAGAGTTTGAGTAAAACAGAGGCGTGGCTCGGTTTGGAATGTTTCCGGCGAGGAGTAGTATTAAGTCCAGCTCCACAGTCCGACAGTTTGATTCATGTTTTGGCTGTAAATTCACTCAAAATAACTGTGTACTGACATTTCAATATTCGATGTTTAAAAAGCTGGATTTTATTCGCCAGGCTTAAAAGTAAGTACCCCTGTTCAGTCCCTCCAGGATTTCGCGATTTTGGGTTCACAGAAATTAATGCAAAATCAAGCAAACTCCGCAATATTTGGAGGACCTTGCAATTTTTCTAAATTACAGATTTGGGCCAAGACGCATCATGTGACATCATCGCAAAAAGCACAATCAGCCAAAGCCCTCTTCGATTCACGTGTACAGCTAAAACGTCTCATTTCGTACAACTGCAATTTTGCTGATTCAAGTAGTTTTCTGCAAAAAAACAAAAAACAGCACAAAAAAACTTGAAAAATGCAGCAGCAAAATAAAAAAAACCCTCCATGAAATCCTGTACAGACTGTTTAATTTATTGCTGGTGGTCTACCGTAGACGCTACTGAAAAATCCTGTCTCGATCACTTCCACTCAAGAAAACATTTGTAGTCTCAAAGGCATGAACTGCACGCAAGGGATTTTAATAACCTGAAATGTTCATTTAATCACGCGCGTAACCCGACTCTGAATACGAGAAACTTTCCCCCGGTAAATATTGACATAACCTTTGTACAATGGGCATAAGTTTGCTAACAACTGAGGCTAATGATTTAGCTAGCTAGCATGCAAACTTGTAAACTAAAAGCATTGTGGCAGTGGAACCATTTTTCCATCTAATTTGTTGGTGTGTTTGTAAAGGCTTGTATCGCTAAAATTATATTGTAATAACTGATTCAACATCTATGAGTTAATATAGAATCTTCTAGTAAACAAACCACAAAACACAAGCATTGGATATATAAAGTTAGCTCAGCTACATACACCTCTGGATTTAGTTTTTTTTTGTTTTTTATTACTGATAAGTGAACACTAATGATGACAGCTAATAAAAAGCCTTCCAAGTACGTTATCTTGTATATCTAACTCTTTACTCCCCCAGATATAGTTAACTTGTTGCTCGTATGGTTTTCATCTCAAAAGGTGTTAATTAGGCTCTTTATATTTTTTTGTTATTACGCAAGTAAAATTTCACTGAACATCAAATGCTACTATAAACAGATAAAAAGTATGATGTGTTGTTCTTTAATAACTAAAAAAAATGGTCATCATTAGCTTTCTAACTGCTGTGGTATAAGATGAATAAAAGACTCCAGGACATGCCGTTATAGGAAAATAAGCAACTTTAGGGCCGTAATAGTACAGTAACTCTGCTGTCGTTGATTATTGATATGCAGCTTTTTATTCCTTTCATAATATCACTGTTTGTGTTTCTGAATGTGATGTAAATGTTGTCTGATAGCTTTTTAAGTACCTCTAACCTCTTTCGTATCCTTTAAACGGTTTCAAGATCCTCTTATTGGTAATATTTGGTTATAAATATCTTCAGTGGCTTTTTCCTGAACCGTAAAACATTCTTCATAACCTTTAGCTGCCTGCGGAACATTTCGCGGTGTGTCGTACAGCAGATAATCGGCACATGTCTGATTCTGACCGAGTTTAATGGTGGCGTGGGCGAGAGGATGACAGCTCCAATATTCGGCCAACCCTCTGGAGAATATAATCGGTTTGTCCTCGAATGTGACAAACAGGGACAAGGCTGTGTATTATCTCCAAGGTCAACCTGATTCCAGCGCTGAAAAGAAGTGTCTTACCAAAGGAGCCTTTCTGCAGCTTATCACTCCATGAACACACTCATTTAGACAAAGGCCACAAGAACAGACCCGAATTTCGTTCTCTCTGCGCCGCAGCAGAGATAAATTCAATAATCACGCCGTGCCGACCGCACAATATCGCCACTCTGACAACAATAGTGCTTTCTTTCTCACATTCTCAGAAACAGAGGACGTGGATCGCTGTTGGCGGGAAGCAGGAATGATTTTTTTGTCTTTTTTTTATCACACAATGAAATTAAGGGGCAAAGGTTAAATGCATTTTTCTCCCCTGGTAATATCTTAATTTCACAGTTAAAAGGGTTTAACATGCTCATAAAAGCTTAGAAAGGAAGAAAATTAACACTGAAACATGAACCTGGTATTTTTATAAAGACATAATAAAGTGGTTCATCTATTTCTACATCTGCAGCTTCAGAGAGGGTTTGTTTTGTTTTTGAGGAACTCTGAATATTTATCCAAATATCAAATATTTGATGGCTATCTCTAATCTTTAAAACACTACAGCAGTTTATGATCCAACCGGTAGAATCTTTCCAAGACAAGTATTTTATATGTAATTGTGTCAGAATAATAAGGAGATGGATGGATGGATGGATGGATGGGTGGATGGATGGATGGGTGGAAAGGTGGGTGGATGGATGTGTGGATGGGTGGGCGGATGGATGGATGGATGGGTGGATGGGGGGATTGATGGATGGATGGATGGGTGGATGGGTGGGTGGATGTGTGGGTGGGTAGATGGATGGATGGATGGATGAATGGATGGTTTTATTCATCCCAGAGGGCAATTCACATATTACAGCAGCACAGATAGTTCGAAGCATACTAAAAGTAATTTAACATCATATACGTTGAATTATCATTGATATATAATATGAAGCTGCCATCAGAAAGTAACCGCACACACTCACGGCATTTACAGCAAAGTACTGATTCCATCGAAGTTCATTTGGAATAATTAGTCCGCATTTGGAGTAACATGGCTGCTGGAAACCGGAGTGACGTCCAGTTTATCCACTACGATGTCCATCCGTTTATTTTCGCAGGGCAAAATAACACACAAACATTCACACCCTAGGGACAATTTGGAAATGCCAATCAGCCTACCATGCATGTGTCTGGGGAGGAAATCAGAGCACATGGAGGAAACCCCCAACCCCACAGGTGCGAGGCAAACGTGCTAACCACTAAGCCACCATGCCCTCCACTACCATGTAAATCTACATATTTCCAATCTTCAAAAGGATGTAATGGTTCTAAAAGTGTCTCAAATTACTCATATTTTATTTAGAACTTAAATCCGTCATCCACGGCAACAGGGTTGACCACGCCCATATCTAAGATAAAGAACTCTTTTGATTCTCTTAAAAGTTTTGGGCAGTGATGTTTAGAGAAAACCTTTGCTAGAACTCTTTTTTTTGTTATATGGTTCCATGTGGTGGCGTTCCAGCTTGGGTTACAGTCATGTTCTTCCTCTTTCCTTGTGGGTTTTCTCCAGGTTCTCTGGTTTACTCCCATCTTCAAAAATCTGTTGGTAGGTGGACAGGCTACGCTAAATTGCCCCTTGATGTGACAGTGTGTGTATATGATGCCCTGCAATGAATCGGTGTCCTATCCGTGGTGTATTCCCACCCAGTGGTGCAGGGGTAGTCTCTGGATCCAAGTGGATAAAACGTACTGAAAACAAAGGCTTAAGAATGCAGGTTGTTCTCCCATTAAGTGGAACCGCGTAACTGATTCACCTGCTACTTCCAGGTTGTTCCACCAGTGAAGGAATCTAGAGTTGTGTAATGTGGTGAAATCTTCAATGCGTGTGTGTAACATTAATATGACATCAAGCCATATACAGATCTTTGATGGATTGTGCACTGACCAGAATATGAAAAAGATCTCAACTTTTTTTCCTCAAATCGTTAGATAAAATTGCAGCACCTCCTTTTCTTGCACCGGTTTTGTCCTTGTCCCCGTCACCACGACGACGGCCCCCCTCAACTCCCGGCGGAGCGCAGCGAGGAGCCCTGTAATCACAGACAGACTGATGTCATGGTAACGGCACTGCTAATGGTTGCCACAGTTTCGAGCTGCATGAAGTCGGTGCTGTGATGCTCAACCGCTGACCATTGCTGTTCTCCACGAAGCTAGGAGCTTCACCTGATCCGAGGTCAGCCCTCGATGCTATTGTTCCAGCGCTCATTATTTACTCTGAATGATTTCGGCTCCGTGAATCTCCTGTGTGGGTTTTGGACTTGTTGATTCCTGCAGCTCCTTCGCTGAGTGTGAAAAACACTGACTTTCTCTGAGTTCCCCTGAAAAACCCCTCATGTTTTATGACATGAGCTTTTTCAGAAAGTCAATATTTAGGAGTGGGCAAGGGAAAGATAATAAATTCTTAAACGCACCTTGCTCCTTTCTTTTTTAATATATGCTTCTTCAACACAGTCTGAATCCCAAATAGCTTCTTATTGCCTATATATATATATATATATATATATATATATATATATATATATATATATATGCTCACTACATAGCCTATAACAACACTCCATAGTGCACTAGATTCTCAGTAGAAGACTTGTTCAGAAAAGTAGCAAACATTAGAAACGGCTAGCTTACATACAATAAAAAGTCATCTTAATATTTATTACCCTTTTTTTTCAGAGCCATTTTTACATCAAGTGATACATGGGTCATTTACAGTGGTGCTTGAAAGTTTTATTAGTCCTGAAAGTAGATAAAGAGAACAAAAAAATATATACTTGGTCACTTACTTATTGAGGAAAATTACCCAATATTACATATCTGTGAGGGGTAAAAGTATCTGGTACCAGTACCAATATGTGGTGGGAGCCCCTTGTGCAGCAATAACTGCAGATAGACGTTTGGGGTAAGTGTTGCTCAGTCCTGCACATCGGCTTGGAGGAATTTTATCCCGTTCCTCAGTACAGAACAGCTTCAACTCTGTGATGTTGGTGGGTTTCCTCACATGAACTGCTCGCTTCAGGTTCTTCCACGACATTTCTATTGGATTAAGGTCAGGACTTTGACTTGGCCATTCCAAATCATTAACTTTATTCTTCTTTAACTGTTCTTTAATAGAAAGACTTGTGTGTTTAGGCTCGGTGTCATGCTGCATGACCCACTTTCTCTTCAGATTCAGTTCATGGACAGATGTTCTGACATTTTCATTTAGAATTCGCTGGTATCATTCAGAATTCAGTGCTCCATCAATGATTGCGAATCATCCTGGCCCCGATGTAGTAAAAACCATGATACCACCACCACCACCATGCTTCACAGATGGAATAAGGTTCTGATGCTGGAATGCAGTGTTTTCCTTTCTCCAAATATAACGCTTCTCATTTCAACCAAAAAGTTCTATTAAGGTCTCATCCATCCATAAAACATCTCCAATAGCCTTCTGGCTTGTCCACGTGATATTTAGCAAACTGCAGAAGAGCAGCAATGTTCTTTTTAGAGAGCAGTGGTTTACTCCTTGCAACCCTGCCATGCACACCATTGATGTTCAGCATTCTTCAGATGGTGGACTCATGAAAATGAACATTAGCCAATGTGAGAAGCCTTTAGTTGTTTAGAAGTTACCCTGGGTTTCTTTGTGACCTCGTGGACTATTCCACGTCTTGCTCTTGGAGTGATCTTTGTTGGTCTCCACTCCTGATGAGGGGAACAATGGTCTTGAACCTTGAATGGTCTTTCCTCCATTTATAAACAATCTGTCTGACTGTGGATCGGTGGAGTCCAAACTCTTTAGAGATGGTTTTGCGACGTTTTCCAGTCGGATGAGCATCATCAACTCTTTTTCTGAGGTCCTCAGAAATCTCCTTTATTCGTGCCATGACAGACTTCCACAAACACATGGTGTGAAGATCAGACTCGGATAGATCCGTGATATTTAAATAAAACAGGGCGCTCACTCACTCACTCACACCTGATCGTCATCCCGTCGATTGAAAACCCCTGACTCACCTTCAAATGAACCTTTCACATACTTTTGCCACTCATCATTTCCCTTAACAAGTAGATGACAGAGTATAATATTTTCGTCTCATTTGTTTAATCCGGTTCTCTTGATCTACTTTTAGGACTTGTGTGAAAATCTGTTGATGTTTTAGATCATATTTATGCAGATATATAGAAAATTCACAAACTTTCAACCACCACTGCAGCTAAAAAGTTTAGAAGGACTTACGTTAAGTGACTACATATTAAAATACATATTCTTCTTTTCACTGATTAAAACAATGATGCAAATTGAGACCCTGATTCTGAAATCCCGCCATTGTCACAGAAATGTTTACAACCTGCACCCATACCATCATACCTGGGAGCATAAGGACTGAAACATGTTAGCGACCTTGACTGCTGGTTCACACAACAGTTAGCATAATGTTAACTATATTACTAACGATCCTACTGTCAACTAGCGTGATAGTGATGCAATGAAATGGTGTTCCATCCTCAGGCCTCATGGTTCCTGGTATAGGCTCCAGATTCACTGCAACTCTAACCGGGATGAAGTGTTTACTGAAGATGGATGAAAAAATAAATATTATCCTAGCTTGCTAACAGCCTTGCCTTTTGGTTTATACAATATATTTAGCCTAACATTAGCTAGTTTTCTGTCAGACGTCTGCATGCTGCGTCATCATCTGACATACACGATGCTTTGATGAGCCCCAGAAGTGCAGCATTGATTAGAGGCTTATAAACTAACAGCCTAAAGCTTGACAGTGCTTGGTTTTAATTACATGCTAGGATAACATTAGCTAGATTGTTAATGAACCCGGCTAGATATTAAAATTCAAATATTGTATGCTAATGATGTGATTAGTTATGTAACGTAGCTGGCAACATTAGTGCAATCTTTACGTCAGCGTACTCGGAAGCATTGAATTATAGTGTCAGGGTGTGCTAATCCGCGGATGCTCACCGAGGTGCAGACTGACCCTTTGTTATTTACAACAGTTTAAAATGACATGTTTAAGGAGACTTTAAAATATCGTGAAGATATCCCTTCCTTCATTTTTCCCTTGCAGACAGAAATGACCCAATCAGTGACCCCATGGGAAGAGGTCTCGTGGGGCAGCGGATTTGCTGCACCGCTAAAAATAACCTTCTAAAAATAGAAAGGCTCGGTTACGAAGACGAAGAATCTTTTGTAATGTACCTGTGTTTTCTTGAGGGCACGAAATAGCACAAGGTTTAGTCACACATCGTAAAACTCAGTGGCACTGATCGAGTTATTTGATGCTTTTTCCATAGCGATGTATAAAAAATTTTAAAAAACCCCAAAGCGCAGTGAAGCGAAGAGGAAAAAAAGGAGTGGGAAAAAACACGTCTAACATGATGGATTGCGCATCCGTAATCAGTACACTTCCTGCATGGCTGCTTGCACAGCATACTGTTTATACTTTAATTCTCATCTTTATATCTCCTCACCTCACACTCCTGTCTACGAGTAAACACAGACATGCAGACAGACAGACGTGACTCAGCAGACGAGGATTAGTCACTCAGTTTATGCTTTTTTTTTAATATGATGTGAAATGGGAAGATTTTTATTTGAATCGGACAAACATAGCAAATGACTACGGGTATTAAACTCTAGCGCTTTTATTTGTACAGCTCTCGAACAGTAGATGTCATTAGACGCATGTTTAGATCCTTAATGAACAGAACAGACATGACAGAGAAGATGTGACGAAAGACTTGCTGAGACGACACACTGAAGAAACCCTGAGAGGAACCAGACTCGAAAGGGAAATGTGTGACATCGGATTATAAATCACTGCCACTAAATTCACGAAATCACGTGATTAGTTACATGCGGTCGACCTGTCTGTCACGTGATTTCTGGAAGGCCCGAGAGTTTATTAGAGAACATACTTAAAAATAATGATCAAGGAGCAATGAAAACCAATCGTCGAGTGAATCCAGTTGAATCCACGAGGAGCCCCTGTCAAGAAGATGGAAGAGAGCGTGTTTGGTTTGGAAGAGGGATATATAAACCAGCACTCTCTCTGGTTGGTAGTTTTTGTGAAAAATTTGAGGAAACACTGGGGGGAAAGTACATTCTGGACAATTGTTCTGGACAAGCATCAATCAGGGTTTGATTAAAACAAGTAGAACTTACTGTAATGCCAATGACATCATTGGCACCAACCAACAAATCAAGTCCTTCTTGTTACTAATTTTAACCTTAAAATCTACTTCAAACCGAATGGAAGCTGTTAAAGAATAACTATTTTGGACATCTGACCTTGCTGTGACCTTGACCCTGTTCGGTTGAATTCCAAAATCTAATCAGTTTATCTGCTGGTTCCAATGATCATCCCATATCAATCCTACACTCGTTCTTGAGATAATGAGAATCTCAGATGGATGGATGGATGGACATCTTGAAAACATAGTAGTGGAGGCATAATTTTTATTTAAAAAAATTTAACATGAACATCCTTTGAACATCCCATGGAGCGATGTTAAATCCATTATTAAAAATGTACAGAATACCGCACAAGCACGACTCCGCCAAGAGGAGACCATCCACAAAAAGTCAATGACCGTGTAAAGAGAAGCTTAGTCAGAGAATTATAAGTAATTAGAGGAGATAAATTGGTGAATCAGACCAAAGAACATGCGCCAACAAGGGAAAAAATAACCCAGCTGTTTTTAATCATTCGTCGCTGGATACTTCCTGGATAAGTCCAGGCAACGAGACTAACGATGGCTCATGAGATACCTTATATAAAAAAAATCTGAAGAGAACTGATGCCTGTAAATCTGTACACGCCATCCTGAGTGTGCAAACTGAAACATAAGCATCTGCGTGTTGGCAAAGCAGGTTGGAAAGTCATAGAGAAATGAAATGTTGTCATAGTGATGTTCTATGAATATGATTTCCGTATCAAAGGGCCTTCACACTAATAGCACCATGCCAACTCTCCAAAACAAACTTGGTAAACACCAGTACAGTAGGTATTGGAGTTGTAAGCACAATCTCAGGAAAAAAAAGAGAGAGAGAGAGAGAAACTTTCCTGCCTGTTAAAGAAAATACGAAGAAATTCAGGAGTATTACAGAGCCAATTACGTGTGAAGTAGATTATATAGCGTAGATTCTCGATACAGTGTATAAGCCTCAATTAGGACTCCAAATTTAACGGATTTACTCTCTGACTTCCTATGTAACTGAATTAGATTAGGTTTGTCTCTCATCAAAGTTAATGAGATCGCAAAAGATGGCACTAACAATCAAAAAAGACTGTTAGCACGCTACGCTGCGTTGCATTTGTGCCGGCCTTGAGGTCCGTTCTAACCTGTCTCTGTCGTTTGTCATCTCAATATCTGCACATAAATTTCCTGAGCATGCATTCGGTGTCAAATTAACTGTCAAAAAAATGGAGGCCAGGAGGAAAAGATATTACCAGTGGTTAGAAACGTGACATGACCTGAGATGAAGTTAATCACGCGTGACAGAGGGTGAAGAGGGGAATGAGGACAGGCTTTTAAACAGCAGGTCTTTCATTTTTTTTATTATTTATTTGTTAGCTTGTTAGTTGCCTAACAAAATTTGGTGGGGAAGTGCAGAATCACTTCTCACTACTCAGGTAAAGTCCCATCCAAAAGTATTGGAACAGCAAGGCCAGTTCTTTTTTCTTTTTCTTCTTTCTTTCTATTTTTTTTTTCTTTGCTATATATTGATGACATTCAGGATTGAGATCAAAATCTGAAGATGAGACGATAAATCGTTCCATAATTTCAGCTTTCATTTCCTCATATTTAGATCTAGACGTGTTTAACAACTTAGAACTTTTGATGGCAGACCAGCCAATTTTTAGGTGAGCAAATGTATAGGATCTGCCATGTGAAGGTTGTTGGTGATGTTTTTGGGTTTTCAAAGCTCTCACAATGTTTCTGTCATCAGCTGCTGTTGCCTTCCTTGGCCGACCCGTTCCATGTCTGGTTGTTAGTACATCAGTGGTCTTTCTTTTTCAAGACAT
Organism: Ictalurus furcatus; assembly: GCF_023375685.1. NCBI lineage: Eukaryota > Metazoa > Chordata > Actinopteri > Siluriformes > Ictaluridae > Ictalurus > Ictalurus furcatus. Next base: position 8,610,687 of record NC_071277.1, on the reverse strand, counting down.
CTGAAATTGTCATATTAGCCATGCCCAATGTAAATGCAATGGCTCTAAGAAATGTTCCTCCTTTCCTCAGCTTCAAAATAGCTTGCTTTTCTCCCACAGACAGCTCTCTGATCTTCATGTTGGTTTATCCTTTTTAACAACGGATGCAGTCTTCACAGGCGAAACCCAGGACTCAAATCAAGAGTAGACATTCAGAGCTATTAACTGTTTAAACAATACATTTAACAGGACACCCCTGGGCAGCAAGAAACGCCTATCAGTCACATGTTCCAATATTTTTGATTACTTAAAAGATGGAATCATTTTAGGAATGTATTCATTGTATAGCAAAAACAATAGAATTGGCCTTGCTGTTCCAATACATATGAATGGGACATACGCTGGGCTCATGGTCGCACTTCAAATGAATAAAAATGTTATTTGTACAGTGCTTTTAACAACAGACATTCTCATAGAACTGCTTTACAAATAATGTAGATGAATGCAGATTCAGACTAGGAGCTCGTTTGCATAAAATACACTCATTTGCATAAAGCGTGGTTCATTTGCATAAAAAGTGGTGGGTTTTTTTTGACATTTGCAAACATGAGCTTGGGTTCTTTTTGTGTTTACATCAAAAAGTAGGTGTTTACATTTGTATATTCAGAAACGTTTGTTTCTCAACAGTGACCCAAAATACACTCCAGTCCAAAAGTTTGCACGCCCTTAAGATAATAATGAAGAAAACGATTTATTGTGTTCAATTTCACAGTTGTTTCATCAATATCAAAAGTCATAAAAGGTTTAAATTGTGTATGTGAATAGGTTAACAGTAAAGGAACAAATAAATACTGTCTTATAATTTATGCCTCGTTTTATCTGCAAATAATCATAACAATAACGACTAAGAAATGAAAGCATCACTATAATTAGATTTTCAGTATTCATGAGTCTAATAATAGGTCAAGGAAAGTGCATTTTTATTGCTCAATGGAATATACAGCGAAACGCAGAGACAAAGAAATGTTTTCTCTCTTATATTTTGGATCGCCGTATCATGAACACATCCATGATTCATTACTAAGATCTTGAAGTTATTGTAATTTCTTGTAAGATGTAATATAGTTTTAAACATCATGGGTTTGATTAGGACATGCAAATAAAAATGCATACTTTAGAGAATTCTATTGTTCAGTACTGTGAGTTCATTTGGGAGGGAAAAACATGTTTTTGTCTAAAGCGTGTGTCATTTTGAATCTGCAAAACCTCATAAGCATTAGGGTTTATAAGAAATGACATTAAAAATGACATTACCGCACAACATTACATTACTGGCCAGAAGTCGATTATTCTCCATCAACACGGGCCTTGAGGAACATTCATGAAGTCCATCTGGTAAATTAGCACTGCTTCACAAAAATAAATAAATAAATAAATAAATAAATAAATAAATAAAGATCGCCTGATCTCTGCTGTTAATCTATGAACACATGGCAATTTTCTAGCATGCTGCCTTGTAAAATAAATAAATAAATAAATAAAATAAAAAGAAGAAGAAAGAAAAGAAAAAAAAAACAACAACAATCTCAGAGCGTGCACCAGCACGATGGCGTGGAAGACAGTGAAGAGAAATGCCTTTTGGCTCTCACTCCGCCATACCAGAAGCTCCAGTGACAATTACCCAAAACACAATCTGACTCAATCTTCTGACGGAAATCACAGCAGAGTGAGCACGGTCCTGTGAGAAAGTGTCTTTGAGGAAAGCTGGCTTTACATTGTGTAATTATTCACACGTCGTAAAATAATTTCTTGGTTTGAGATTGGTGCTGAGATCGGCATATTTAGCGCTACCGCGTTCTGTCGACGTGAGAAAGCTCTGAAAATCTCAGAGTGTGAGGTTTTTATAGAACGGCTACGAAAACGACAGTGGTCATGCAGAAACCTCAACAAAGCCTCAAATCTAACACTCTCAAAAGCTTCTTATTACATCAAACTGACTCTAAAGAACGTTTGCGTTTTAACACGAGCTTGTTTTCTTCACGAGCTGATCTCCAGATCGCGCTGATCGATAACAGAAAGCAGCCATTTTTTTTTTTAAATCACAGGTCTATCGTTAGAGGATCTTCATATAATCTGACATGAAAAAGTAAGGAATAAATCATGACGTGGCGGTATGATGAAGCGGAGTTACTGTTACCTCCCGGAAGTTGATTATTTTACTATAACAACACATCCTGCAGTGTTTTATTCCTCCTACACCACAAATATTTGCCAACAATTACAATATTAATTTATTAAAGAATGACACGTCATAATATTTATCTGTTTATAGCAGGGCTGGGCAACCTGACAAAAATCACATCACAATACTTGATGACATTTCTACGATACATGATGCATATCACGATATGTAACTTATCTAACAAACCGTCTGCAAAACAGTAGTAAAATAAACATCAATGCCATCCATTCAGTACATTCAGTACATCCACTGCAATTTTTTAAAACGTAAAACATACATCACCATACCAACGATATCTCAGAAAAGTGTATCGCGTAATCGTTTATCACGATATCAATATTATCTCACTATATCAGCCAGCCCTAGTTTATAATTACTTTTATTTGTTTATAGTTACTTAATGCCCAGTGAAAGAAGTTAGTCCTCACTTACGTTATAAACAGTTGTTCCTTCACCAGCTTCTCTTTTTTTCTCTCTCTTAAGACAAAAAAACTCAACAAGCGTAAACCCCTTTGTAATGAAGATGTTCCAAAAAAGCATTGACACTGGAGACTCCTTCCATCCATTTTCTATAACGCTTATCCTACAGAGTTGCAGGGAACCTGCAGCCTGTCCCAGGGAGCATGGGGCACAAGACGGGGTACACCCTGGACGGGGTGCCAATCCATCGCAGGGCAAAATCACATACACATTCATACATTAGGGACACTTTGGACATGGCAATCAGTCTACTGTGCATGTTTTTGGACTGGAGGAGGAAACCGGAGAACCCGGAGGAAACCCCCGCAGCACGGGGAGAACATGCAAACTCCACACACACAGGGCAGCGGCAGGAATCGAACCATTCCCATAAATATTAAATAAACACCTTACAGGAAACTTCACCTTATCAATGTTTATATGTTTATCGTATACACATTTCTAACTGTATCAGGTTTAGAGTATGTACTCGTCCGCCATACAAGTCCCTGTGAATGAGCTCTTACTATAGAAACTGTAACTTATTCGAACAAGCGCCACGGGATGAAACACGTCATCTCTGACGTGTCTGAGATCTTATTAGGATCACGTCGTACAGTGCGACGAGAAATAATCTGAAAAGTCAGCTGAAACCGGCTTACCTCGAACAATCCATGGTTGACCTTTGACCTGTGCAGTCATTCACTTCTGCCACTGAACTCCCACCCAAGCATGACTCATTAAACATTCAGTATTTGACTCAATTCCAGCCCTGACACCAACACCAATTAATCTCTTTTAGCTGAAAGAGCTGCAGGGTGAACATTCACGCGTTCAGCGCAATAACCGTGTGAGAAAAGGCCAGAGCTTCTTAATATTAATGCACCACACAGTACAAGAGCTCGTGATGGAATGGAGTCATGGGTGAGACACTCCTGTGAGTCAACAACGTCCGGAGATACTTACATGGCAGCAAACATGACCTGACGTTGTAGTAATGTTTGGGATGTGGACATCCAATTAAATTTTTCACTGCAAGAATTACACACTTTCTGTGTGTGTCTAAAAAAGAACTCGAACTCGTGATGAACTACCTAAACAGAGAGTTGGATATTTTAGATGCATTTGGTGGAGAATTCATGGATATTCTGGTGCAATGATAAACACAGTGATGTTCTTCTTTGTCACTGTTCTAGTACCATCGAGTGTACATCTTTTATACATTTAGTGTGTATCTTTTACCATGAAGGTGCATGTAGTATCTTTATTTAGCTTTTGCAATGGTCCAATTATGTAGCTGAATTATTTTAAGGTTTAATGATACATACTGTAGGCACAAAGCCCGCCCCCTTGATAGTACCACCACAAGTGACAGCAACGACACCGTTTGGTACGCTTGTTTCTGAAATCTTAAGATCCTGAAATCTTAAGCTTAAGATATTTAACTTCAAAAAGTCTTCAAACTATAAATATCTTTTGCTTTTATTTCTAGACTTGAATCTGTTTTCTCCAAGACCTAAGCAATTTAGAGTTATGCACTTTCAGAAACTACGGTACAAAACGGTACTTTTCTTTATCCCTGGGGTGGTACCATGAAGGGTACATGTCTCGTACATTTTACCTTGGACAATGCATGTGGATCAGATTTTAAACATCAAATTATGTACATTATTTATTTATTTATTTATTTATTTATTTAAAATACAAGCGATGTACCCTTGGTGGTGCCATTCCAGCAAGTACAGTTTGGTACCCTTATTCAGTTCTGACAGCGCATAAATCCGGGTTGCTCAGATCTTAACTAGAGACTAAGACATTCAGGAGGGACAAAAAGACAGTAACGCTATCTGCAAATCACATATTTAAAGAAAATTATAAACGCACCAATCTGTATTTTGGGTACCTGCTTGTCACTTGGGTGGTCTCATCAACGAGACATCTTTTGTACCTCTAGTATGTATCTTTAAACTTTTGAAATTACATTACAGTATACCTTAAGGACCTTTGATTTCCCCTGTAGTCTGTAAGTAAGCTAATTAAATGCACACTGCCTGCACCTTCCCAGGTGAAATAGAAGTACTAAACGTACAAAAGGCTACAGATAAAGAACCTTGTTTATTTCTGAAGGTGTGCAATCCTCACATGATAAAATATATTTATCGTGTGTGTGTGTGTGTGTGTGTGTGTGTGTGTGTGTGTTGCATTTGCGTGCCCATTTTGCTCCAAAACTGTCTATACGCATCCAGCATTGTTCCAAAAAATAAACAAACAAACAAAAAAACACATTTTTGAGTCACAACTTGCAAAATGAACACCAGAGGGATCCAACACTAAAACATGCATTATGCAGTTAGACTAAAAAGCGCTGTAGTCTACCTACTTCCGCCCATCCTGGATTTACAGAGCATCATATCATCCCCGAAGCACCGCGAGCTGGAAGAGGCGGAGAGAAGAAGCAGGATGGATGTTGCGCACTCACCAGACGAGGAGCAAAGGAAACGGCGCTCTCCTCTCCTCTCCTCTCTTCTCCTCTCCTCTCCTCTCCTGTCCTCTCCTGTCCTCTCTCCCTGTTTCCTCTCCTCCTCCGCTCTAAGTCCTGAATTCACCAGAGGAACGATGCTGGGAGGATCTCGTTGGGGAGGGAGGGAGACGGATCAGTTGGCCGGATGTCCGCGGTGGGAAGGGCGAGAGCGCAGCGTGGATCAGCGCGACGGAGGCAGAGCTAAAGCGCGGAGCGGCGGAGACTTTCTATCCCGCATCACACACAAACCCATCTCTCTCTCTCTCTTTCTCTCTCTCTCTCTCACACACACACACACACACACACACACACGCACATACAAACACAATGCATAGAGCGCCCCCTGCTGTTGGTTTGGAAATGTTTGCGCACTTGTTCTGTGATCACGTGAGCGCAATTAAGAGGCCACACTTTTTAGTAACCTTGAGATTTTCCAAACCTGGATAAGAGTCGTGGGATCTGTAAAGGCCCAGGCTGCTTTGTGACCATTCCAGAAATTTCCTGAAAGGGAGTTCTAATGTTATATGGGGTCTTTCACGTCACATTTAACGCCACATTTTTGTTTTATGTTTTAAACAACAATAGCAACCAAGTCAAGCTGAATCATGTGTTTCTATAGGATAGGATGGGGATGGGTGGGGCTTAAGTCCCTCAATACCACTTATGGATAATCACAGGGGAAAATAAGGGACAAGGGAGACCAACCCACTGCACACTACAGTGCATGTCCGTGAACTGGGATAGGAAACCTGAGTACCTGGAGGAAATCCCCAAAGCTCACACAGGACGGGATTTGAACCCTCAACCCCAGAGGGGAGGCAAATGTGCTAATCACTAAGCCGCCATGCCCTCCACCCTCATGTTGTTTTTGTTAATCAGTATTAATGCTTACATGATGGATCTGGTGCTCAGGTTAAACATTTGGCACATTACCACTGAAGCCTGGTGCAATCTCCAAGTCTCACCATCTGTTCCTGACTCCAGGAAATGCCCAGAACCTGTTAAGGAATGGTTTAGAGCTGAATTATTATAGAAATGCATGTGTAGTAGAATAATGGGGTGTCTTGTTAGTGTGGTGGTTAATTGGGAGAGCTTTTGTTTAGAAACTTCCATCACAATATCCGGATGGATTTTTAAAAAAGGCCGTCAGAGGCTTCAACATGTTCTCCATCTTCTTGAAGAGTGTTTTTACCTATGGGTTTGCCTGAACGCCTTTCTCAAACATATTAAATATAAGTATTGTAATATGGCTGCTTTTAAACTTATGTAATGAGATGTATGCAAGATGCTGAGTCATACTTTCCGTATGAACTGCACTGACGTTATGTTCGGTAACAGGGCTTTGAAGGGTGTGCTGAATGTAGGACACGTTCAGGAGTGGTTGTGGTGTTTTTCTGTAACGGTGTCACCAATGATGACTTGAAGCAGACTTGTTTAGAGCAGTGGTCACCAACCCTGTTCCTGGAGATCTACCTTCCTGAAGACTTTAGCTCCAACTGTAATCATGACCACCTCACCATCTAATCGTTGCTTTAAGAAGTTCTTGATTAAGTTCTCAACTAAAAGGGGTGTCTTGGATATTGGTTGGTGATGAAACCTGCAGGAAGGTAAATCTCCAGGAAGAGGACTGGTGATCACTGGTTTGAGAATGGATCTGGATCACTGGATTTGGTGAGCTGTTTCATGTTGTCTATACTTGTGTACAAGATTTTATAGATCTTAGTCATGATCGTCAGCAATCTCGAAAGTATCTCTGCCTACATAATACTTAAACTTCATGTGCAGGCTATGATGAAACACTAATACACCTTCAAGAATTTTATTTTTATTTCTGAGATGCGTTTTCTTTTTAGCGTTTCTTCTTGGTCTAAACTTTGTTCAGTTTCACAGGGTACACAGGACTATTTCTGGCCACTCGCTGCCTATTTTTTTAAAAACGCGATTGGTTTGAAAGCTTCCATGTCTCATTGGTTGCCTGTATGATTGAAGAACCCAGCGTTGCACGTGAGTGTTCGGGAGGAACGTTGCTCCTGTGGGTGGAGATGGTGTGGTGCGTCACACTGAGGTAAATGGATGCCTTGTATATTTGCAATTCTAATATTCTTCTACTTCTGTTTGCACCTGCTGGGAAGCATGCTGAAAGTGCTCTGGTTAAAGGAGACTCCATTATACATCATGTGAAATTAGCTTGGCTTTTAGAGCCACCAGTAGGTAAGTTAGCTGTATATCAGGAGCCAGGGTGCTGAATATTGCAGATAAATTTTAACGTGTTTGTAATAACGCTGTATGTAATTGCCCAACACCCCACCCCACCCCAGTGCTTGATCTCTGTATGGCAGGATGTCTAAGCGGTGCTCTGAAAACAATGTTGGTTTTAAAGAGATTTGGGCGACTTCTGAGTCACTCTGACCCGCTGATGTCACCTGACCCCAAGAGTCTCCACCTGATTTCTGATCACCATATCCACCTTTTAAGGTATTGTACTCATGCTCCAATCATTCCCAGCAATCAGCTCTGCATTTGTACTTGCAAAGTGTAGTTGCACTTTCCTAGAACCTTTATGCTTCAAAAGACTCCTATTCACTTGCACTTAGTCATACATTTTTCAAATCCTTTTATATCTTGCATTTATACTGGGGTGTTTTTTTTTTCTTCTCTGGGTTCTTCCTCAAGGTCTTAAGGTTCTTTCTCAAGGGCATTCTCTGGGTTTGTCCTTGAAGGATGGTCTCTAGGTTCCTCTTCAAGTTTGTTCTTTGGTTTTCACAATTCTTTCTCTTGGGCTCCTCCATGAGGGCCTCTTCTCTTGGTTTTAAGGGCTTTGCCTGGGTCCCTCCTCAAGAGGTAGTCTTCATGTTCTTAAAGTTCTTCCTATTTATCTTTCCTTGCCACTTCTTGGTCATTAGCGTTCTGGATTTCTGTAAAGCTTTTTTTTTTTTTTTAAGTCACTGCACATCTGCACAAACACCAGTTTAGACTTCTCCATGTTTGAATGTTCTTCACCACTTGTAAATATACCCCAGCACTAAACCAATGACCGTTCGAGTGTTTTGTTCATTTGTTTTCTAAGGCATATATACACCTACCAACATCCCAGAAGCACACTGGAGACTCCTTCTGTAGATGTAAAACATCTCCTTACAGGAAACTTAACAATTATAGGCTTCATCTGTTTATTGGGCGTGTCTGCTGTACAAGTCCATGTTTCTACAGAAATGCTAGTGTATTAGGAGTGTATTAATATAAACCTCCAAGCTGCTGTTATATAAACTCATCCTCCCTTTCTGGCTAAGCATTCAACGGTGGTATAAGTATATTTTTCAGTTCACTGACTCTGTAAAGGAACACTCTGTAACTGAGGTAAATGTTTGCACACAAAAAATAATAAATTGTTTGCACTCTGTCAATAGCACGAGGCTCTGCGTCTGTTTGCTCCTCACAATAACTTTAACGTATCATTTGGAGCAGTTTCCTTTTTTTTTTTTTTTTTTTTTACTTTGCTTCTCACATCTCATCAGAGCAGTAAACAAAGCTCGGATGCTCTTTGAGTCTGTCTGATCTGTCGCTCGGCTTCAGGGAACACGGCGTCGCTGAGGCACGTCGCTCGATAATAAAAGAAACGAGGAGGCTTGATATTACTGCAGACGAGCCGAGGCTTTCCGTGCGGCTCAGACGGTGAGCAGTAGACTGAAAACTCTTTACAAGGCATCGTAATGAATTTTGGAAAATGTCAGCGCGATATGATCAACCATAATGAGTTTTTGAAGATTTTGGTGACTAGAAGTGTTTTTGTATCACGCCAAAGTAAACAGACATCACACACAAACAATTACAGTACAGAGTCATTGCCTGAAATTTAGTTGTGTTTTATTTGTGGCATCATTTACACGAGCCGTTCATTTAGATCATCTCATGCCTGGACCACCTTCTTCTTCACGCTGGCTCTTCAGGCATCCCTCTGGAAAAACGATTAAATGGTTTATATAGAAACCTGCTACAGTGTTTTCGGATCAGTTTCAAAGGTTTCCGGTTAGAAACTAAGAACCCTTAATTATTCAGAGAACCCTTTTCCCTCCTAAGAGTGTATGTATTGACGAAGCAAATCTGCTGTAGAGACTTCTAATCATTGCTCGTTATTTTCTTAATACCTAGAGTCTGTCAGGGAAAAGAATCAGTGAAGTTTTTTTTCTTCAAATAATCTATTAAATGGTTATGTGTGCAGTAGAAACTCCAAATGATTTGTCATTATCTTTATTCATAATCCCTAGAACCTGTCAGGATTCAAAGTAGAACCATTTTAGGCAGTGAAGAGCCATTAATTGTCCACATAACCTGTGAAGAATGCTTTTTTCAAAGAATATATATATATATATATATATATATATATATATATATATATATATATATATATATATATATATATATATATACATACACTAACTGGATGTGTGTGCAGGACAGACTACAAAGTATTGGTTATTCATTTCTTTGTAATCCTTAGAACCTGTCAAGGTTTGAAGTAGAACCCATTTAGAACCAGGTAAGTGTGGTGTAAATTCCAAATTATTGTTTAATCCATAGAACTTTTCAAGTGAAGTAGAAGCTATTATTTTTTTAAATACCTAGAACCTGTCATGCGTTGAAATAGAACCCATTCAGAACTACTCTACTGGTTCTACCTGGAACCCTTTCATACCCGAAAACTCTTGTAAAATTCTACACTAAATAAAAGGGGTGCATAAAGGTTCAATATCTTTAACACCTTACAGGTGTTGCACCCCCGTTGCTTTTGAATGGAGTGGGCTGTGTGTGTGTGTGTGTGTGTGTGTGTGTGTGATGATAAAACTCAACATTCTGTAACAGAATGTTTAGATCACATTAAGAAGGAGATTATTAATATCTACACGCAGATTATTTCTCTGTCGTGTGATGATGAACCTAAAAAAAAAAAACCTAAAATATTTTTACTGCTATAAACGATATTTTCTTCATTTTGCGTGAAGGTGCACAAACTTTTGCACTTTTGCAAACAAGCACGGTGAGACTTAATGAACCAGGACGCATCGGTGTGGGTTTATGTACTTTTATGTTTTATTGTTAATAATTGTAGTAAATTCATTCATCTAGAGTGCATTCGCATTCAAATATAACAACAACAACAACAACAACAGTACAGACTGCAGTCTCCTGTACATAGCCTAAAGAAAATCATGTTAAAGATAACTATACATGAACATTATTTTAACTTTAATATAAAGTTAAAAAAAATTCTGAAGTTGACTCTGGAGACTAGAATGAAAGAGACAGACATGAATCATTTCATTTTATAAACTCAATTGCACAATAAATATATAAAAAACGAACTGCTAAAATCCCAGCATCTAAAACGTGTCCTGACTGCCACAAGATGGTGTCGTAATGCCATGAATCTGAAATTTGTCGTGATCCAGTTCTCCCCGGTCCAACCGTCATGTTCCGTTTTATTTTTTTGTTGTTGTTGTTTTTTTTATAGTAACACTCCTTGTCTAAACATTTTCAGTTTCTCTTTAATTCTCCTCTGATGGGAAATCACTCTCTTGGTCACACTAGACTGAATTTCACGGCTGAAACATGGCAATTGGGGGTTTTTTCCCCTGAGTGTGTGTGTGTGTGTGTGTGTGACTGTGAGTGTGACAGTGAGTGTGACTGTGAGTGTGTGTCAGGAATTCCATCTAGTGAACTTTGGCCATCACTCAAGAGTTTCTCAGTGCTCAGGAGAAGCAGGATATGGGGATACACTCTCACTTTCTGTTTGCTGACAGGAAGGATATCAAGTTCCTGAGAAAATGCAAACGATCAGAAACCATGGAAGCGTGTTGTAGCACCCTGCATGAGCATGTACGCTGAGGAGAACTCGCTCGCAGGCGGACAGGATTATGTAGGGTTTGTAGGGTTTATGATGACAGTTTACGATTAAATAATTTCTTCTCAAACACCACAAAATGGCTCTTTAAACCCTTATGGAAACTTCATACTGCGTACACACACTGAATCCGTGTATAACACGTACAGGTGCATTACGACATGTGAAATTGTGTAAATTGAGCAAGTAAAGACGTGTGAACCACATGGGATCACGTGTAAAAAAATATTTTTTTAAAAAGAAAGAAAGAACCGTGTTAGAAATTATCTGATAAATGAAATCACATGTCACACGTGTGAAAATAAATGAACCTTTGGGGGGTAATAACACGTGAAAATAAATAAAATGTGTAAAAATCACGTGAGAAGAGATCTTTTGGGGCGAAACTTCCATGTGAAAATAAAGTAATGAGTTTTTTTTTTGGCGGGGGGATGTCAGATATATACTGTATATACACACATGAATCATGGGTAAAAATCACATGAAAATTAATGAAAACGGTAAAACTCACATGAAGATAAAACAGACGGAAAATCATGAAAATAACTGAATTGTGTAAAAATGATGCAAAGGTAAATAAATCATGTTTTTATAGAATGTGAAAATAAATTAATAAAGCATAAATCATATGTGAAGATAAATTAAACATAGGTAGAAACGATGTGAAAAATTAATCATGTGGGGGGGGATAACGTGAATGAATCACACGTGATTTTGTAAAAAAAAAATTGATCAAATAAAAGTAAATGGATCGTGTTTGAAAGTAACGTGAAATAAATGAATAATGCATAAATCATCAAAAAACGTGAGAGCAATGATGAAATCATAAGCATGTGTATAAATGATGTGAAAGTGTGGGGGGAGAAGTCACATGAAAATAATGTGTAAAAATCATGAAAATAAACGAATCATGCGCAAAAATCACGTGAAAATAAATTGTGTGTAAGAAAAATCATGTGAAAATAATGGAACTGTACAGAAATCACCTGTGAAGATGAATGAATTGTGTAAAAGTCATGGAGAAATAACGTGAGTCACGTGCACTACAAAAAGGCTGACTACACAAACCAACAAACAGCACGTGAAGTGTCTCGAACCAAAGCGTCTAAATTTCACACGTGAAGATTCTGTGACCTTTCTATAACAGAGGGGTTATTTGATAATTAAAAGGTCCTTAGCTTGCAAAAAGGGATTCTACTTGCAGCCCAAGGACATTTCAACCAAGAGTGTACGTGGAATTAAATTAAACCCGATTATTTTAAAGCAAATGAAAGCATAGAATAATGCAACACACAATAAGCAGATGGTACATGAGCTATTTCCTAATGGGCATGAAATAACGTGTGTGAAACAATGTGTGCATTTCTCAATGGAGGGTGGAGAACCATTTCCTGTCTCCCCACAGCCAAAAAAAGGAACATACTACTCACACACACCCACATACACACACACCCGCACACACACCCACACACACAGTACCTTCACAACTCACTGAGCCAATACTTTATATTGCACTACAGTATGCCCATACTGTTTAATAAGTAGTTAAGTCACCATTAAAAGTAAAAGTAATTAAATCTTACACCATTCATTCATTCATACATTTACTACTTCATCTGAGACTTTAAAGATTAAATATGAAATTTAAATGAAATTTACACACGTGTGGCACGTCACGTGTTATGCTTCACGCAACTTTCACATGAATTCTTGCACGTGGTTTTATTTTGATTTGTGATTTCTCACACCATTCGGTTTTCCTCGTGCGTTCTTTTCTTCCCGTAATTCGGAGATTCACAAAATTTTGGGCCGAATGACCCAAAAAGGACGTTACGAATTTTCTGCGACCGCAAAGCCGTCACTACTTTCCTCTTTTAAAAATAAATAAATAAATAAAATTTCCGGATTCATAATTTATAGGAATTCTGTAACATTTAAACGTTTCATTTTGTCAGTAAGATGTGTACGTGTAACATAAGTGACTGAAAACCAAAGGAATATTCCTCGCACTGATTTACCGCTCTAGTGGTAAGTGTTGTGTTGTTAGGGAAACAATAAGGAAGGAGAAGAATCCACGCCGAGGTGGTGTGATACGGCCCGACGCCGAGCAGACGGGTTTATATTTGCCACTTGATTTTGCCCCGATATGGATCGACATTATTAGTTACGCACTGTGTTTATTCCAGAAATCTCAGACACTAGACGGCACGTCAGAGACAAAACATCCCAGTCTGTCAGGTTTCCAAGACCTGTAAAAATGCTTAGCGATTATATTGATGAGCTCTGTCTCTCAACACTTTCCGCTGTGATTGTAATCACTGCGTAATCATCGGGATTGTTGTCATGTCATGTTTTCGACCTTGATGAGAGAGATCGGAGGAGAACCACCACACTGGTTTGAGCTGACAGGAAGTCTATAGTAACTCAAATAATCACTCTTTACATCCGTGATGAGCAGAAAAGCACCACAGAAAGACACAACGCATCAAACCTTGAGGTGGACGAGCTACAACAGCAGAGGACCATGCCGGGTTCCACTCCTGTCAGCCAACAACTGAGGCTATCATGGGCTCAGACTCACCCAAACTGGACAGGTGAAGACTGGAAAAAGACCAGGTGGTGTTTTTTTTGTTTTTTTTTGTCTCTAATCTAAGCAACAGTCCAGTTTGAATGAGTCTGTTCCCATGATAGCATGATAGCAGAAATGATGTAAAAACATGGACGGTGCTGTGCTGCGCGATGCATTTACAGCATTCAGTAATGCATCCTTAGTAACTGCCTGGTCTCAGGGTCATTGTGGTTTAAATTATGCTACTAGTTTCTTTATACGTTATGAAATAGAACCAGCTAAATTCATTAGAATAAAGTTTAAATATCAGAGAGACGATGCTAATAAGCTAATGTAAGACTTTCTGTAAGGCCTTGCATAAAGCCTTCTTGAATCCAGTGATCTGAGTCTAGCACTTAGATGAGGTTAGAAGCATTCCTAAACGAATTATCAGATTTTTCATCTCTTCACACTGTTCTGCTCAGATAACAGCCTTTTGAATAAAAACATAAGCAAAAGCATTACCGAGCTGAAAATATATGAGTCATCTTGACGATCCTGTACTACCACTTTGCAGTAATTCCCAGCCAGAGCTGGAATTCGGCTTGGAATTAGTGAGAAATTTTGAAAACACGCGAATTGTGAAAGCGCAGATCCATCCTACGCCATTGAGCCGCGAAAGTAGTACAGCCAAAGTCTGTGAATTTCCCATACGAGGTCAGGGGACGAGCCTTTGTCCTTTTAGCTATCAGATGAAACTTTAGCATGTTCGCAAGTTTTTGCACTTTCATCTGATGCTCAGTAACTTCATCTCAGAATAAAAGAATACTTTTCTGGTTTAGACCACACCCCAAAACTAACAGTGAAAGCAAAAACTAACTGTTTAAGATTAATTCGCTGCGGAGAAAGACGCAGGACAACGATTATGCTATGAAATATTCTTCTGTTAAAAAGCTTGCAACGGGATTAGACAGCGAGGGCAATTCCAAACTTTTGCATCGTGTAGGTTTGCACCATTAAAAATGACTGTCCGGAGAACATGAGTCGAAATGCCGACGATGACACAGTCGTCCCTGGCTGCATTCTCTCGCTCTCTGTCCCCTGTCAATCACAGCGACACTAACCAATCATAGGCATCATGTACAGTATGTGGAAGAGGACAGATAGCGCATTTTCCTGTGATGCGGCCTGAGCAGACAAAGTCGGAGAGGAAGTTCGCCTACACCTTTCCCGAGAGGAGAACCGGCTGGTCGGTCTAAACTGAGAAAATGTACATCTGTATCGCAGACAAATTTTTCCTGTCGAACCCTGAATGTTTAGAGTCCGCTGTCCTCAAGCTATTTCGCTCTGTAAGTGAAAGAGATAAAGTCAAGGTCAGCAAGCAAATACAGGCATCCTCATGCTGTGAACACGTCTGTAAATACAGACAGAAAAACAGAAAATCCCCTCCACATTGCGCTGTTTGGTGAAATAGATTTTATACATTACTATACAGTAGAGTAACTTCCTCTATAAAAGCACAAGGATCAAAATAAAACGTCTTACTCAGTAAAAACCGTCTCTTTGGAAACCCTTTCTGTAGAAGACGACACTGTGGCAAAGTTCGTTCACTCGTTCCTCAGACAGGCAATAGAAAAGAAAAAAAATCTTTTTACCATGTCATTAAAATCAAGACATAAATTATTAATCATATCAATATCAACGCATTTGTGTTTCAGGTTTAATGTAAATCTACGCAGTGTGGAAAGTGTGCATGCCTTTGGGACGAAATGAAACTCATACGTTTATTTTTTAAAGAGAAAACGTTTAGCATCTCAGGTTTGATGGATGTTCATCTATTATCAGATAACTTGTACAGAACGTTTCAGTGCAGAAATTTGCACAGCCTCAGGACATCATGAAAATAGATGACATTTATTTCTAAAAGAAGACGTTTAGTGTCTTAGGTTTGATGGCATTTTCTTTATTATCACAAAACTAGCACTAGCACTATGACAAAACCTGTTGCAAGACTTGTAAACTTTTCTTTCTATTTCCCGTCTTATGTTTTTTTTTTATACTTCTTCCTTTGTGTATATAAGTAAAAGAATAGATTCTTTTTAGTTTGCCCAGAAAACATATAAGACGCAAAGTTTTCACTCTATTCATACGTTTTTCCAGTTAAGTGTTTTTAATAACGTTTAATAATAGTATAATTACACAAATGTCCCTGAAATAGTCTTATCAACAGTACTGGTATGTAATGGTACAGAAATTAGCCCTTTGCCCTGTTCAGCTTCAATACGTTTCCCTATAAGGCAAGTTATAAAGCAGATGTAGATTCAGCAAAAGGGATGGAGTCAGGTGGGTGAGGTAAAGACTTGCTAATTTTAGTTTTGTTTAAACTGCGATGTCTCGAGCAGCGGAGGAACTCTCTTAAATGCTTACTTATATGCGAACACATTTGGTAACGACAAGCAGATCCATACTCGCAAACCGAGAAGAATATTCCACAGCCAGAACTTTTCAACGCTTTCTCATCTATAATCTTACACTCACGATAGCGAGCAACAAAGTGGCAGATGAGCGCTCATTGTCACACGGGAGGCGTGATTTCAGCAATATTTGAATTGAGATTTTTCTCAATTCTATGCAAATCCGAAGGATTCCTCAGAGCGATCCTATAGCGCGCACGATCCAACGTTTCTTCAGTTCATTTCCAATCTCATTTCCCATGCAAAACAAACTTATTACCGTGGTTCCATCTTAACCAGTCATATAAGACCTCTCAGTGGGTGTATAGAGACGGTACGAAGAGAAATAAATTCCTTAAGGAAGTAGCAGTGATCATCGGTGCTTCTGGCGAGTGTACAGAGTTAGTACGGTCAGCTCACTTTGCTAATCTATTCTGAGAACAGTACGAAGTTGATCGATCAAAAAATCCATACTCACACTGATTAGTCATTTGTGTTTAACTAGTTAGCTTTAGAAGCTGTATATGACTGCTGTCAATTCTTTTCTGTAGTAAGAAAAAACTTAATAGGCCACCCCATACACAACAAACAACAAGAGACTTGTGTGAACATGGCGTTAGTGTGAAACATGGTGAAGATAATGACTACACTAGCAGTGATGGATAATATACACTAACTATCTAACTAAACAGATAGATAGATAGATAATGAGTCTTTATTAGTCACGTATACATTAGAGCACAGTGAAATTCTTTTCTTCGCATACCCCAGCATGTTAGGAAGCTGGGGTCAGAGCGCAGGGTCAGCCATGATACAGCGCCCCTGGAGCAGAGAGGGTTAAGGGCCTTGCTCAAGGGCCCAACAGTGGCAGCTTGGTAGTGCTGGGGCTTGAACCCCCGACCTTCCGATCAGTAACCCAGAGCTTTAACCGCCAGGATGGACGGACAAATGAATGAATGAATGAACGAACGAGCTAACTGTGATTAGCTACTCCATATTTGGAGATTAAGGACTAAAGTTAGCATAAGATACGCTCTTAGAGAAAAAATGTTGGATCTAGAACCCTGAAACAATCTATGTGGAACCCTACAGCAGAAGATGTAGGCCATATAGAGATCATGCCGAGCGGTACTCTTTTAGAAAGCTACAACTTAACCATCCAAAGATGTAAGTGAATACAAGACTCCCAGCTGCATAAATGCCTATGATGGCAAAAACGAGACTAGATTTTTTTTTTAAAAAAAAAGCCATTTTGTTGATGTTTTTGGAAGCAGATACATCGTGAGCTCCATTAAATATCCATCAGAGCAGAATAAGGTCTTTACTGTTCAAAAAGCTCCTGTGTAGGAAAAAAAAAAAATAAAAAAAATTCACTTCATATTTAACCTGAAGGCCAACAAATCCTTCATCCCCATCCTGAGAGCGTGAACCTCGGCCTGCAGTCATAACACTCCTCAAAATTGCTCCCGTAAATCATGTTTAGATCGAATTTACCGAGCGGGAGTGGGCGAGTAAACACCACAAGACACTGCTTTTTTTCTATTTCTAAAAATGTCAGTTCCTACTCTGAGAGGAGAGTGGAGTAAGAGCGAGAGGAAATCTCTGAAGAATGATGTTTACAGATGTTTTAGCAGGAACCTTACAGTTGAATCGCTTGCGAAGAATTCACAAACACAATGACCACACAAGGAATACTGAGTTCTTATTCAAAACACAGAAGTGCTGAGGCTGCTTTTAGTGTAAGAGCTTATGTGTGTGTGTGTGTGTGTGTGTGTGTGTGTGTGGGTGTGGGTGTGTGTGTGTGGGGGGGTGTGTGTGTGTGTACACAGCGCCCGCCACTAATATTGGCACCCTTGGTAAATATAAGCGAAGACATTATTGTTTAACCTTTTGATCTTTTGTAAAAAAAAAAAAAAAAAAAATTCTTTGAATGATCTCTGAATAACTGGCTATCTGTTCATTTAATAGTAAATCTATTACATTTATCAAATGATGAGAATAATCAGGATTGTTTTAGTGATATAGTAGTGATGAGTAGTAGTAGTAGTTATTGTTATTGCTGTTGTTGTTGTTGTTTACTCACTATAGGTAATTAAATAAGGTGTAAAATATCAATCTAATTTCTTAAAGTTTAACCAAAACTGTAAATGCAGGGAAAACTTTTGACTGGCAGTGTACACACACACACACACACACACACACACAGTATCTTTCCACAACTCACTGAGTCAATACACTTTATTTTACAGTACAGTATGCCCATAAAGTTTAATAAATAATTAAGTCACATCTTACACTATTCATTCATTCACATCTCTAAACATTTGCAGTGCTTCCTTTAATAATAATAATGTTATTTAATAGAATACTACTACTAATAATAATAATAATAAGAAGAAGAAGAAGATTTCCAGCAAATGAAGAACAGTAGATTATTTAACTCTCTTTGACTGTCCTTCTTCCTTTTTTTCTCGTTCAAGTGGACTTTTCCCTTTTGCTCAATACTTTCCCGAGTCCTCAATAAAGGAAATGTGCTCTCCTATTTCACTGTACTTCACTTAACTGTAAATCCCGTAAATACAATAGCGAGGGCAGCGACCAGAAGGTTATGAGTTCTCAGCTGTAGCTTACGAGTGCGAGACTGCAAAGGCCACGTTCTCATGGAGAAGGAAAAAAAAAAATGTGGCTGTTTGTTGAAAAGGCCAAATTCTCAGTGAGGGAACAAATCACAAAAGCCATGTGGGAAAAAAAAACAACCCAAAAAACATTAATGTTATACGCTAAGCGTGCAGATTTCACTCTCATTACGAATACATGCATAAACTCATACTATATACAGAACATTTAATACCTGTATGAATTCTTCGGTTGTCCCTCTGCAGGATCCATTAAAGGTTCTGTGTAGAACCCTATAACAAAGTGCTTCCCAAATATATATATATATGATAGATAGATAGATAGATAGATAGATAGATAGAAAAGAAGAGTCCTTAATTATCCAGTCAACCCTTTCTAGAATTGTAGGAACAATTCAGTCCAAAATGACCATCGGCATATCAATTCATGAATTAATGCACCAATTTCGAATTACTGTATATACACAGCCAGAAAGAAGTACATATAATGGTAAGTGCAAAAGTTTGCACCCCCTTATACATAGGCTACATTACTCTCATTACTAAGTCTTTGGCACACTGAGTTGTTTATATATTTTATTATTATTATTATTTTATGACTTCTACATTATCAAGCCAATACAAAAATATTTCAGATTTCTAAATATTAGTTTTACATGTCAGTAAATAAAAGCAGCATATAAATGTAATGAAGACTGCAGGGTGTTGCTGTAAAAAATAAGGAGTGAGTGCGACAGTCGAAGTCTAGAGAAGAGCCAGGGCTGGTTCTGCAAGATGCTCAGTAAATCTTACAGATCATTTCCTTATAAAACTGTACAGATTGTACCTGAGACTACTTTTTCGTTCTTTTTTTTTCTCCTTAACCTCGGCTCCGTCCAATCAGAAGTTCACATGTGCAAAATGTGATAGAGATAAAAAGGAAAAAAAAAACATTCTCAATCAGCTAAAAAATTTCCCAAACAAACTCATGTTACAAAAATGTAACTGTCTCTGTAAATGTGGGAAAATATTTCCCCAATGAATCATGATCAGTCCTTTAGACAAGTGCGGTCTTGTTTTTTTCGAGTCCTGCAGGAAACGTTTTACATTTGCATTTCTCAAAAGTGACACAGAGTGATGGTCCGGTGCCATATCGCTTTCCGAAGCTTTGATCTATGAGACGGTTTAATCATCACTCATATTCTGTCTTCACAACATTCTGTTAAGATTCACCTCTGCTTTTAAAAAAACAACTGTTCCCACTGCTGTCGCTGTGATTTTTTTGTTGTTGTTGTTGCTGCTATGTTAATGAATCAAACTTACAAAATCTACCTGTGTAGATAAATCA
Source organism: Ictalurus furcatus (assembly GCF_023375685.1). Taxonomy (NCBI): domain Eukaryota; kingdom Metazoa; phylum Chordata; class Actinopteri; order Siluriformes; family Ictaluridae; genus Ictalurus; species Ictalurus furcatus. Next base: position 8,590,623 of record NC_071277.1, on the reverse strand, counting down.
GTGGGTGTGGTCAACAGATTTGTGACTCCTCCCTAAATGTCATTTTAGTTATATATTTTAACCTGATGTCCGATTTAAACCTTAGCATAATAGTTCACGAAGCGTTCGTATGAGGTGTGCTCTGAATGACATGTGATAAAACACAACACGTGATGTATTATTATGTTTTATGATAATAAAAGAGTTCTGTTACTTAAAGTTAATAATCTGCAGTATGTAATGCGGCAAATTAGCCTGTAAATGCACCTGTAATTTATCTGTAATTACTATAATTCATATTTACAGCATTCTTACTGTAAGGTTTGTTATAGCAACGGCACACTGTACTGTATTTTTAAACAGAGTTTAAAAAAAAAAAACAATCTTTAAAGAATTACATATTTGCAAATTACACAGTTGAATGTGTATTTAGATACCTCAGGAATGAAAAATATCTCGAGGAAAAACAAACCTGTGATTAATAATTAATTATGTGTGAAAAATTACATTATTATTATTAACATTTAGGGAAGAAAATTAAAGGGGGAGGGGACTTTGTTTGGTTCGAAGAGAACCTTTTGATTGATGGACCTTTAACCATTATTGTTGTTGTCACAATGCCACTATGTCACAGAGAACTCAAACAAAAATTCCACTGTAAATATTATAATTATGTGAAAGACTCTTTGTGGTGGAAAATGATCCAGATTATTATCTCAAAAAACAATAAAGAGTTTTGGACTGGTTCTTTTAGGTAAACAAAAAAAAATATTTCTTCCATTGTATCACCCTGAACTACAGCTTTCCGCTGATGTATGTAGGTCACTTATATACTGACAGTTACAGTCAGTAACTGTACTTCTATAAAAGTGTAGCAGAATGACCTGATAAAATGGCCAATGAGCTACTATAACCATATACACTCACCATCCACTTTATTAGGAACACCTGTACACCTGCTCATTCGTGTAACTATCTAAAATCAGCAAATCGTGTGGCAGCAGTGTAATGCATAAAATCATGCAGATACAGGTCAAGTGCTTCAGAAAATGTTCACACCAAACCTGAGAAACATTTCAGCGACTTTGATCACGGCATGGTTGCTGGTTTGAGTATTTCAGAAATCGCTTGGGTTTTTAACCTACAACCTCTAGTGTCTCTAGTGCTGACATAGAATGGTGCGAAAAACAAAAAACATCCAGTGAGTGGCAGATCTGTGGGCTCGTTAATGAGAGAGGTCATAGGAAAATGGTCAGACTCCGACTCGGGTACAAGCGGTCAGGAAGGCGACGGTAACTCAAATGATCTCTCGTTATAACCACAGTGAGCTGAAAAGCATCTCAAAATGCAGAACACATCGAACACCACATCAGGTTCCGCTCCTGTCAGCCAAGAACGGGAATCTGAGACTAATGGGACAGGCTCACCCAAACTGGTCAGTTAAACATTGTCCAGTTTTCTGTGTAAATTCTAAAGCTGCTTGTTTGTAAACAAATAAAAAAATGAATAAATAAATAATTGCAGGAGATCAGCAGTTTCTGAAATACGCAAACTTGCTCCAACATCCATGCCACGGTCAAATTCCCATTTTTTCCTCATTCTGAAGTTTGATGTGAACATTAACCGGCGCTCTCGACCTGCATCTGCATGATTATATAGTATATTATACAGTATATACTCCCTGCAACATGTTTTGGCTGACTGGATACAGCACTTGTATATGTACAGGTGTTCCTAATAAAGTGGACGGTGAGTGTATAAGAAGAAAGCCTTGTCGAGAAATGTCGTAAAGTGACACGTAAAGCAAAGATATTTTAAAAAATAATAAAATGAAGAGTATCTAAATATCAAAAAAAGTGACGATGATGAAAACAATGAAAACTAAATACAAGACACTTTTTAATGGCACAAAAAAGTATTTGGAATTGAATTTTTTTTTTTTTTGGAACTGTGACATCCTAATGCAGAAGACATCAATTCAACACACAAGACAAAATGTATGTATTTTGAATATATTATATATATGATAAATCTCATTATCTCACTATTTATTTACTACTTATTTACTTATTACATTACTACTTATTTACAATTATTATTATTGAATCATTATGAGGTATTGAATATATTACACAGTATAACTGAGATATTATGCATCAAGCATCTTATATAAGGCTTTTGCACAGCACTATAACACAAATCTAACCATCTATACACACATGCTTAAAATACCGCTTAGTTCTAGAACCTGTTTAGATCTCTTCTGTTTTGTTCCTAACTGGGAACGCTAAAAGTTTCTACAGGCTATAGAACCGTACACCTGCGTTTCCTATGAAGTTCAAAAGTAAGCAACTCTAAAACTCTTAACTATCCAGAAGAACCCTTGAGGAAGTCTTTTTTAGTCATCTGTATAATAATTATGCTTGAAATGATTTTTTATTTTATTTTACTGTGCACTTTTTTTTTATTTCCTTCCATTTATTTACTTTAACCTTGTGCATTGACCTTGACACTTTTTAAACAAGAAATCATGTACTACAGTCGAGCTATCACGTGTATGAAAGGATAGTAGTAGTAGTAGTATGTTTTTATTCAGAAACTGAGTAAATCCCAACAGTTAATTAAGTCCTATAAATCTTAACACCTAAAAGGAGTCAAAAGTACAACTGACTTAAGATTAAATGACATGACTAGACCTATTATTATCTGTTATTAAAACAAGCTTGGTTAGGGTTCTTGGCAAAGTTTGGACTCATTTTCATTTTAAACCACCTGTAATTACTACACCGGGCTTTCTTTTAAAATGTTATGATTGATTTAAGCGTTCAGTGATATGTAAATATTTATCCAGACACAATCCGAGCCTCTCTTCCAGCCATAAATATGAAACAAAATGACAGTAGAAGTTTTTCTTTAGGCGCAGTGAATCAAGAACCCGTTCAGGGTGGAATCGACTCTTGTTCGAAAGAGTCGATTGGGTGAGTTGAATGCTCGTCATGCGCGTTATTAAGGAGAAAACGAAAGGAAGAAGGGAGAGTTTTAACAGGTGAATGATCACCTGGATTATTGTTGGGGGGTTATGAAATACTGTCCTGTTTATTCCCTGTATTTTTAAAAGTGCGTTATGGGCAGGCTGATTTGTAGGTCTAAGCCAGCCAGTTGAATGTGGAAAAAAAGAAAAGTGCACTATATAGGCAAGGGTGCATATGATTTGGAACAGGCCTAATCATCAATGCATGATGGGAAAATTTAGGAAAGATAAGTGATACATCCGCATACATGTGGCACAAGTTGTTACGTCGAATCGCGCGCGCTGAGTGACACTAATTAAGTGTATCACCTGTGCTGGCGTAATTCTTTGGCACTCCTCTTTACGCACTGCGTTTTGGTTGTTGTTTTTTCTTTCTTTCTTTCTTTCTTTCTTAGACGTGGCGTCTGATCATTTTTTTTTTGGTTGCGGTTAGATTATGAAATCACGACAGTTCAGTCTGAAATCCGACACTTTTTTAGGGAACACTTTTAATTTCAGTACCTGGCAACGCTGTAGGGGCGGAAACTTCATAACAGCGCCGAAATACGCGACTCCAAGAATACGCGCAACTAAAACCAACCCGAGCTGAACTCTCCGGCAGACCGAACAGCGCCACAAACCCAAACCCAGGGAGAGTTTCCATTACAAAAAGAAGAAAAATGTAGCCTCCATGCATGGATTGTGACTGTCCGAGTTGAGAGGACTTCAGCACGAATCATTCAGGCGTGTGAACATGGACCAAAAATGACAAATGGTAAGTCGCAAAGTCTCTTCGTTTCAGCAAAACCAACAAAGACGCGTAATGCGGAGCCGCGCGGAGCCGCGCTTACCTGTCCCACCGCGGTGCCGTTCCTTTCCGTCAAGCACTGACAATGGGAACGGGAACAGGTTGTAGCCTATTTATACTACCATCGTGGGGGAAATCCCAGTGAATTCTCAGTAATTGTTCCAGTCAGAAGGAAAGAGGATTTACAAGAAAGGAAAGCCATATCGAAACTGAATGAATGCGGTGCGCTTATTAGAAAAGAAAAAAAAGGGGGGGAAAAAAACCCCACTTCAAATAATCCTGGAGATGGAAAAACAGCCAGGCTACTGCGCATTCAAAGTGAAAATAAAAGTCAGGATGTATAACAGGCTATCCTCGTCAAATCATCTCCTTCTGCTGAACTCCATTAGATCCTGTCTCAGAAATAAAGGTACTTTCTAAATAAAGTCGTCTCCATCAAAGAGACAGCTTTTTCACACACCTAGTTCCTATTGAAAAACAACAACAACCACTTCACACTTTGTACTGGATCCAGAAGGAACCCAACTGGAACCCTCACAGTAGGCTATATGAGTTGTTTAGGAATGCATCACTGGATTCATTATGAAGAATGTCCTTTAGAAGGGTGATACAGTGATTTTGGGGATTTGGCTGTGGACGAAACGTGTAGAGAGAGAGAGCAAAAACAGAAATGATAGTGAAATGAAAACACCAGAAAAGAAAGGGAAGGAATTGTATTGCAGATTCAATAAAGTCATGATTCGTGCCGAATGTCAACATGTCACTGTCGTGTAAGTAAGGAGTAAACTAAATGCAGACACAATTTCTATATACAGGAATTATTGTTCACTCAACTGTATTATTACTAATGCTGCTTTACGTCTGAAAGCTGAAAAAGCCTCTATCAGCCGGTCTCGGTCGGTCCTGTTGCTACCCAACCAATTTGTCATTGGCAATGTTTTGAATACTTGTTGTTTTTCTTCTGTGAAGCTGCTGTGTACGATAATGAAAGCAAGCCATACTGAGATCATCTCTAGAGGTAGAGTATGCCTGGCTTGTGGGTGTTTAAGGAGTTTTCCCAGTTAAATGGTGTTGATGGAGATGCAGAACCAAATGTTCCGGGGTGGAGCTGGACCTGATCCAATTCCTCCTATAACCTTAACCTACGGGACGGGACGCGCTACAGCAATGCACTTTTCTCCAGCATGAAACGCACCGAGTTGTCAACATGGATTTTTGGCTCAACTCCATCCAGGAGCTGGTGAGGTCCGACTCCACCCCTGGAACGTTTGGTCTACATTTGATTGGTGAACACCACGTGTATGAACTCTAAAATGGCCAACTTACCATTCATGCTTTTGAGATTAATTAGTTAAAGCAGCAATAATAATAATAATAATAATAATTAAGTCATGTAGGCATGTATTTTGTCTTTGCCAACTACTTGCATAGCTGCCACGCTAAAACGGACCGAACGTTAAAAGAAAAGCACCCCGAGTGTGTATCTTTACACCTTTAATTAGCTCCTGGTGCAATTAGGTCCCTTAAATTATACTTAAAGGTTAAAGATGGTAGTCACACAGTGATGAAGAAAACGTACAGTTTGGTGCCTTTATTTCGGAGCGGTTCGCAACCTCGGATGTGGAGAACCCCGTGTCCTGTCCTGTAACTTTCAGCGTTTTCACTTCATATGCACTTGTTCCACTTAATGAGCCTGATTAACTGATCTTCTTAAAGCTGAAGTGTGTGTGAGTGCAGGAACATTATACACTATGCAGGCGGTTCGTTAGGACGAGGATTAGGAACCTGTGTTCACTCTCAGAAAAAAAGGGTACTGACCTGTACCTCTCCTTGTCACTTGGGTGGTACAGTCCAGCTGTACATGGGTTGTACCTTTAACAGTGATCTATAATAATAATAATAATAATAATAATAATCATGATTTCTGCATATCATTTGGGGTGAAAATCCCAATATACTATATGGAAGAGGTTAAAAAACGTTGATAGTAAAACAATAAATAATACGTACAAGGACGGAAGAAATTCAAAATGAAAGATAGAAAGTTAAACATATAAAATACTCCAGAGTCACTGTGTTCTTTTTAATTCGCTTCTAGATTTACGCCCAGTTCCTAACACTGAAGGTACAAACGGTGGACGCTTTTATTGTTACCCCACCAGTGCCAAGGAAAATACACAGTCGATTAGTACCATATTTGTCTGAAAGTGCTGAATTAAAGGAGTTAAAAGTACTGACTTCCTGTTTCGATTTCATTCCTAGCATCTTCTTGGCACTTCTGTTTTGGTGTTTCTCCTCCTACCTCTCGTCTTCTCCTGCAAAAGCACCAAGAGTAAAGAGGAGATCTCTCAGGATTATGAGTATATCATTCAGAAGCAGCTGGAGCACATTGTAAGTGATACTCAGCAGAGCTGAAGTCTTTTCAGTTATTAAGGCGTCCAGAAGAATTTTAAAAAAATGTGTAAAGGTGTTGTTTTTTTTTGTTTTTTTTAATCTCCTCACAGAACTTGAGTATTCAGAGACAGGTGGAGTCCTGCGGGGAACGAAAGCTCGTGCTGCAGAATGTAAGTGTCACGCAATATAAAACTTCTGATGTAAATGCCAGTTCAGGAACTGAGTGTGTTCCAAAATGCTTATTTAAACATGATCATACCTTATTGACATGACACCACATGACACGTTCTTTAGTTTGAGTTCTTGGCATAGCATGTCGAAGTGCGAATTAAAAAAAAAAAGTGGCGCCAGTGGAAATCTCGAACAGAGAACGAAACCGATAAATACGCAAAACGAAATAAATAAATAAATAAATTATAACGTCACATAGGAAAACAGATGTGCTGATCCTTATGCAGCTTACGTCATTCCTACTGAAATTTGCTGGAAATTACGAAATCCCAGAATGACTCAGAAAGCTCAAATCTGAGTGCGTTACGTCCTTATATAACACAGCATGGTTTTCTGGCATAATTATGAGCATGGCTGACATCTGCATGACCTCAACATTCTCTCAGTTTTTTAATTTTATTATTTAATGAATCTGAGTGCTTTATTGCAAGGCCTACTACGACTAAAGCTGATTTCTGTTGCCCCCTAGTGTCTGAAAGTGATGTGTTGGAATCTGAGGAGCAGAAATCTGAACTTGAGTGCAAAAAAAATAATAATACTCTGAATCATGAATACGATTCTTTGGGATTTCTGTTATATGATCTAAATATAATAATATAAACCTGTGACTTGAAGTTGCACTACTGTCAGACCTGCTGTTAGAGAAAATTAATCAACACCTTCTGCTTATGCTGCAGTTATTGCCGATCGAGCGCATCAGCACCGTGTCCTGCACCCGTTTACCAAGGAACGTAAGCGGTCAGCTACACACTGAATTACGGAACCTCATGAGGGACATAACGGTATCTCTGGGATGTCCCTGTTCTGTAAACCAGGTAAGACACGTTTACTTACAAGTGAAAACTGTAATCCGATTTGTTTTTGTTCTTTATTTTTAATTCACAGTTTGTGTTTTTTGTTCCCCCCCCCCATTCAAGGCCGAGCAGGCAGAGAGGTGGCCAGACTCCCAGCCTTTACAGAAGAAGTTCTGCCGACTGAAACGTTTGCTCATGACGATACAGAAAGCGTACGAACAATACAACTCGGCTTAGTAAGTGTGGGCCACAATCAGCGCCGATTGAAAGACGTTCTAAATCTGAAATAATAATAATAAAAATAATAGTAACAATAAATAAAATATCGGAGCATGGCTTCCTTACAAAGCTTTGCATGGCACCTTGTATATGAGAGGACATACACTCATAACGAAGTGGCGAGTGAAACACGCCCGCTGCTTGGAGAGCAAAAATCAGCCGAATTCAGGATCCATCATGAACCGTACAACCAGCAGACATGTCTTACGGACCAGTCGCTGTGAAACAGGTCGATTTTTTTTTTCCCCCCTGATGGTTCAACAGCATTCTTTGACTTTAACCCACGTTTCCACTGAAGCTCTGGATATCCACCTTGTTTTTCTAGCTATGGAGATCTACTCTCAGTTCCTAGGTAAAACATTTGTTTGGACACTCAACTGTCTATGGTCTTTATGATGTATTATGCTACTGCTCTGTGAATAAATATATTTTTATATAAATTTTACCTTTTTTCCCCCCATCCCCAATCTTGGCATTTGAAACAGAGCTTGTTTTGAACTGCGCCCAAAAAGGTGTGACGGAAAAGTGTCAGAAGAGTTATGTCCTGACGATGTCAAAGTCGTCTGTGGCAAAGTGTGGAGAGAGGCATATGCGGAAGAGCGCGGACAGCACTTTCCTCAGAGCAAGTTATGCTACAAAGAAAATCTTGGGGGGGGGAAATGGTGGATAAATTGGTTTTTTTTGGGGTTTTTTTTTTGTTTTTTTTTTAAATGCAGCCCTGTAGTTTTTCCATTCCTGTCAGTCTTGTTATAGACACACCCCTGTGGGCCCTTGACACCACCCCTCCATTGTTACAGTCTGAAAATATAAACATGGAAAAATTTTGTTACTGGTTAGTATGGAGAGTAGACTGAAATAGAAACCATAATGACGAAATGATTTTGCAAAAACATCCAGTTTTCTTTAAATAAGCGTAATCACACCCAAGAAATATAATGAGAAAATCTAGGAGCTAAGGGCATGTAGTTACGACTCAGACTACGTTTCTCCTTGACATGTAACCTTAATATAATCCTTAAATATCAGCAGTGACAGTATTTTCTGTGTTCATAGCGAGCCATTTTTGTAATAAATGCCCAAGTAGAACAAGATGATTGAATGTTATCTAGCTAGCTAATGAACTAATGCAGATAAACTTACAGCAGTCACTGTAGGTTCTGGGAGGCGGGGCTTCGTATAGAGGAGTGTGGATGGGAGGTGGGGTCAAATTATACCAGCCTTTTAATAAATTCTACCTGATAGAATCCACTTGTATTCTTAATCAGAATTTTTCCTTATAAAATCAGTGGTGGTCTTCAGGAGAGAGAAGTTTGGAAATATTATATATTGATACTGATGATATTCCACCATATTAAATGTAGTACTAAAGCACTAAATGTAGCATGGATAAAAAGTATGACGTGTCATTCTTTAATTAATAAAATAACACAAAACAATTGTAATCGTGATCAAGTTGCTGTGGTATAAGAGGAATAAAACACTCGGGATAGAAACCTCATCGCTGCTTATTTTCCAATAAAGACACACAAAAAAATTATTTTTTTTAAAAAACCACAACACATCCATCTCAGCACTCGTATGAATGTTTATTCACGTGACACTCTGCATATACAGTGACAAATCCGGCGTCAGCGTCCGCTCTGTGAGCAGGTCTTGTACCCACTCGGTCTTACAGAAATGATACACACCGTTCATGCATTTATGAGCATTACACCGCCGTAGTGTTCGGCTATCACAGCACAAAGGGTTAATTAATGACAGGGGGTTTTTATATATATATGGTGCTTTAGCTTAGAGGAGCAGTGACGGGATTATTAAGAAGTCCTTGCGGCTGTAAAGCTATTTTTGGCATACGAGTTTGATCAGGTGATCGTGGAGTGAAATCGAAAAGTCTTCTTTTTTTTTTTTAAAGCATGATCGTCTGAATAATACGTTTGCGAATGTTTTACAAGTCGTGGTCGAGCTGCGCCAGATTGCTCCTATCCTACAGCGAATGTACGTTTACATGAAATGTTGAGATAAATAAGCAGTAACAACTTTACAAAACATATAATGAAACAAAAAGAGAAACGGGAACGGCGTCGCTTTGTAACTGTATCCGCATAAATAACAATATAAATTAAATCACAACTCTGTCAGATCATTCCCATGATGAAATGGAAGCGCGATGTCGGGACTTTAAACCACAGGTTTGATATCAGATGGAAACTCGATTTTTGAAATGAATTCTGGGTAAATTCTGATTAAAAAAAAACAATTAATCAGTAGTTTATCGTATTGCACTTTGAGAATAAAGACAAGTGGAATAAAAACAAGGCAAAAACAAATATATTCGAGAAGGACTGGAATTCATGGGCACGAGTGTGACGAGTGGAAAAATGGGAAATTCAGCAATAGACACGTCACTCTCTCTCGCTCTCGCTCTCTCTCTCTCTCTCTCTCTCTAAATGCACATCCTCCTCACCCCACATTCACAGCAGAATTTGGCCCAGTCCACCGGGTACTTGGTTCCACATCCGTGGCAGAATTTGGTCCCCGGTGTGGAACAGTCCACTTCATTGTCATTTTTCGTCTCGTTCCTAAGAGGAGGAGAGAAAGCAAGGAAAACTGTCGGTCTGTGTGGCTCCGAAAACAAAAGCAGTGTTTTAACACCGCCATTGATATTCAGCTACAACAACAACAACAACAACAACAACAACTCGAGAGCCAAAACAAATCCATCTTCTAATACATCCTTCCAGGCAAGACTATGTACCAGATGGATTGAGAGATCTGAGGCACAAAACAGGTCTATTCATTCTGTCGCATTTCCCTAAACTGTGTTTCTACCAAGTGTCTTGAAAAGCCAGTGCACACCATCATGAGAACTTTAAGGGCTGGGTGAATATGGTGATATAATATTGATTTCATGATAAACGATGTCAACACACACTTTGGTTAGTTTTGTTATCAGTTGTTGGTAAAATTTCACGCCAAATATCATGAAATCTAACATTTCCATATGGATCTACTGGTGTTTTGAAGTAAAATCACAGCGTTGGTCGTTTCCTAAATGGAGTAAGTAAGGAATAAAAACACTTAGACGGAATGTTATTATTGGAAAATAAATCAACAGGGTGGTGCGATAAGGCGGAGTTACTGTTACCAGGCGAAAGTTGATTCGTTTCCTAATCCCCGAGATAAAGCAGTTAAACAATCGCATTGGTGATGATTGATGCTACCTTGAGTTATAGCTGTTAGCACTGTAGACCTTCTTTTTATTCATTCCGGCTGTGTAGGTTGTGCTCTTCAGTGAACTCGGAGCAACAATGCCTTTAGGTTTGGTGTTAGCCCTGAACACGTGGAAAAAAATGGGAAAGAATAAGTTCAGGAACAACTGTTCCTTCTGGTCTGGAGTGTGAATCGGGCCTTACCCACAGGGAGGACTGGTCACACCGCCAGAGTTAAGGCGGGACGGAGAGAAAGAAGTTGACATGTTCACGTTCCTCATGGAGCCTGTAGTGCTGGAAATTCCTGAGGGAAGATAAAAGAGCCGTTTCTGTGCTGGTCAACCCGTTTCATGCAAAAATCAAACGCAAATTTTTGGCTGGGTTAGAAACTGAAACTCATTATAATTATAATGATTATATTAGCCTATTTCACAGGTCACTTTAATTCAATTCAAACTCAATAATTGTAGAAAAAAAAATGTAGAAACTAGAAACATTTACAGGGAGGACAGTAGACAATCTTACATGCAGGACAGTAGGCGTGTTTACAGTAGAGAAGTTTATATGCAGGGAAAACAGAAAAGTTTACATTCAGAAAAAGTAGTAATGTCTGAAGTAGAAAAGTTCACATGCAGGAAAGTAGAAAAGTTTACATGGAGGAAATAGAAAATGTTTACATGCAGGACAGTAGGCGTGTTTACAATAGAGAAGTTTACATGCAGGAAAATAGAAAAAGTTTACATCCAGAAAAAGTAGAAATGTTTGAAGTAGAAAAGTTTACATGCAGGAAGGTAGAAAAGTTTACAGTAGAACAATTTACATGCAGGAAAGTGGAAAGGTTTACATGCAGGAAAGTAGAAAAGTTTACATGGAGGAAATAGAAATGTTTACATGCAGAATAGTAGAAAATCTTACATGCAGGACAGTAGGTATGTTTACAATAGAGAGGTTTACATGCAGGAAAATAGAAAAGTTTACATCCGGAAAAAGTAGAAATGTTTACATGCAGGAAGGTAGAAAGGTTTACATGCAGGAAGGTAGAAAAATCTTTACATCCATAAAAAGTAAAAAAAATTGAAGTAGAAAAGTTCAAATGCAGGAAAGTAAAAAGGTTTACACTAGTACAGTTTAAATTCAGAAAAGTTTACTTTCTTCATAGTCTAGGAAAAAGATATTCCGTACAGCAATTAATAAGAAAACGTACGTGTAAACTTTTCTAGTAGTATACACACTCCAGTTTCCAACATGAGAGACCTGACCACGATGTTTGAACAGATCCTATTCAATCCGTTTTTCTCTTTTGGCCAAAAAAGTGCCATTTTCACTATTATCCCAAAAGAATATAGTCATCTGATGTAAAAGTAAGCGGGGATTCCAGGATGTAGCGCGATTATAAAAGTGATCCATGTTATAGAACAGACAAAGACTTGCTGCAAGTAAGTAGTGTCAAGGGTAGAAATACAAAAAAAAACAAACAAACAAAAAAACAAAACAAAACAAAACAAACATCGAGATGAAACCCTAAGAATGAAAGAAGTCGGGGCCAGATTTGCTTTTCAAGTCATTCAATACGGTCTACTGTTAAGCTGCTGTTTTGCTGATATTTGGAAATGAAATCCTGTATCGTGTTGCTGCCTGCCTTCACACAGCAACTGATCAAAAACAGTGCTGCTCGGTAACTTTTGGGAAATGCTTTGCTGTTAGACGGTTTAAAGAGATTCGGTCCGTACCGGTTCCACCGCCCTGTCCGTTGGCTGAACGCTGAGGTAGGCGAGAGGAAGACACTGAAGAAGATGTGGAAGATACAGAACTTGCCTTCTTCACCGGGACAGTTTTGTCAGTTTTGTACTGCAGATAGAGAGATTTTTTTTTTTAATATTACAAAACATTTACTCATTCAGTAAAAACAATCAGCAGTCTGTGTCTGAGAATCTGAGGGGTAAGAGTCTTATTGAAGCAGTTCTAACTTCGGGTTCTACAGCCCCGGTACACCCATGGTGGCGTGTGTAGACGCAGCAGCTAGGTGCTCTCAGACTAGCAAGATTTTTTTTTTTTATTACTATTATTTTGCGTATGTATATTAAGTCTGTTAAGTTTAGCTATTCAACATACTGTCTACGAACGGACTAAACAGCTTCATATCTGGAACTGTCAGGATCATACTTTTGTAAACCGCGACTTCATCCCACCGGAGATCCTACGCTGTGCGCAACCCACTGGAGGTAGAACCCTCTCAAGAAAAAGTGAGGAAAGAGAGCCAGCCTCCGAACAAGGCTAAAGCCACACAAGCCATCTCCGCCCAGTCTCTTCCTCACAAACTAATCGGTCACTCGTCAATAAGATGAAGGAAATCAGGGTAAAGATTACTATGCACAGCATGCACAACTGCGTGATAATCATCACAGAGAACTGGCTTAACTGCACCGTCCCTGACACTGCCATCGATCTAGCAGGTCGCTCTGTTTACCGGGCAGATAAGACAACAGACTCCGGTAAGAACAGAGGCGGAGGAGTGCGTGTATATATTGGTGTGAAGTGATTGGTGAACAGCTGCATACAGACATCATTGAGAAACATTGTTCTCCAGTCTTTGAATATATGATGGGGATGTAAAGACCATATTTTTAATACCCAGGGAGTATGGGGAGCCCTGGAGTAGTTACATGATGCTATTAGTAAACAGTTGACTGACTATACAGTTGCAATCAAAATTATTCAACCCCCATTTTGAAATCAGGTTTATTTAAATATCCACACTTTCAGCTGTTTACAATGAACAAATCAAAACAAAAGCAATTGAAATAGTTCAACTTATAATGACTTCTCCAGTCTCAAAATTACTCAACCCCTTCATGGTAAGCATCTTTAGTACTTAGTAGAGCACCCTTTTGCTGTTATGACCTGCTGCACAGCTTCTGGCAGTGTTCGTGAGGAATCTTAACCCATTCCTCATGAGCAATGGCTTCCAGTTCAGTAATATTCTTGGGTTTGCGTGCTGCAACCGCCTTCTGCTGTGGTAGAATGCCTCAAGTTGGCTTAACCCCTGTATTCATAAAGTGCTTTGTTTGAGAAACTCATAAGTGTCACACATTAAGGCCATCATTCCTAAAGATCTAGACAGCCATCGGTTTGCATATCGAGCAACCAGATCGACTGATGATGCGGTCTCACTTGCACTTCACGCAGCCCTTGACATATTTAGAGAAGCCAAACAGTTACGTTAGGATGCTATTCCTTGATCTCAGATCCGCTTTTAATACCAATTCATTCTTCCAACTATACAGTAAAGTTTGCTGATGACACACACTACCAGTGGGACTTGTATCATTAAACCAGGAAACGGGTCCAACATCTAGATCGGTCGTGTATGGACGATAATTTGGTCTGGAACACCACAAAAACCAAAGAGATCATTGTAGATTTCAGGAGATCCAGGAAGACCACCCATCTTGCTTACCTCCCACGTGGTGAAGAAAGCACAACAAAGGCTATTCTTCTTAGACTACTCACACAGCTTTTAGTGAACTGGCTCCTAAACCTGGATATCGTGTACTCTAGCCAACTACACACAAAGTCTAGCAACGTCATCAAAGTCTCCACCCACCCAGTTTTATTTGTATAGCGCTTTAACAATGGACATTGTCCCATAGCAGCGTTACAAAAATATATAAATTCAGGATATAGATTTTAAATGTATGAATTTATAATGAACGTGTAAGCCAGGGTCGACAGTGGCGAGAAAAAAACTCCCTGAGACACAAGGGTGGGTGTTTGTCCCTTTGCCATCTGGAAAGAGATACAGGGTCACCAAGTGACTAAAACAGACTAAAGTGTAGCTTCTACCCAAGAGATGAAGCTTTTTACTTATTCTTAAGTCATTATTTTTAAACTCTTTAATTTTAAGTGTCCTTTGTTGCTTTCTCAGACATGGTACAAATAACAGATGGAAACACTGACGAAACTGAAAAACTTTTTAAAACACCTTCACACATGGAGAGAGGAAAAAAAGATGCTAGCCAGCTTAGCGTTTATCTTTTACGAGCGACTTTTACGTTTATGAGGACAGAACAGCCGAAACGCTGATGACTTCGCGAACATGATGTCCTACACATGTTCGTCAGCTACCACGTTTTAGAATTAGTTGATCATTTAATCCACCCCTGAACTTTGATCGTTCATCTCTATTTGAATGTACATCCTCTACACTGCTGGAGGAGTCTGATGCACTCACCTGCATCTTAGCTGGAGGCTTGGCTTTGTCACTTCCAGGGAATTTCCCCTTGTTGGTAATGCGTGATGCTTGCTCCTTACAGAATTTGATATGTCGCTCGGCTGCGTTCTCGCTAAACCGCCTCTGGCAATACAGGCACTGGATATAATCTAGAACAAAACGTTAAATATGCGAAACCAGTTACTACTACACCAATTAGCTTCTGCCCGTATTCACCCCCTCAAACTTTTCTACCTGGATCATAGGATGGAGGAGGGGGCGGGGGGAGAGGGCCACCATCTTTCATCACTTGGCTCAGGCCCTTGGCAGCACGGATGGTGGCGATGAATTCCTCGTGCTTTCGACGCCAGTCGGATACTTTCTTGGGTGGTTCAGGCTGTTCAGAGAAAAGTCGTTTAAGGACAGGGCCAGTTCAAACAGGGCCTGTGGGAATTACTCATGACGTCAATGTGGCAAACTGTAGCAGAAACAACATCTAGAAAATGCAACCCGCTGAAATAACTCTATACTAAATGTACTCTGTTTAAGTGCCTTTTCTTTTTCATCATGGAACAGCATTCACAGTATGCAGGCTGCAACCACATTAGTGTCCACACTTACACCGCACAGCCATAATATTAAAACCACCTGCCTAATCTCGTGTAGGTCCACGTGAATGCCAGGACCCAAGTTTTCCCTGCAGAACATTGCCCATAGCATCACACTGCCTCCACCACCTCACCTTCTTCCCATAGTGCATCCTAGTGCCATCTCTTCCCCAGGTAAGCGACACACACACACACACACACACACGCACCCGGCCTCCACAGGACGTAAAAGAAACCGTGATTCACCAGACCAGGCCGCCTTCTTCCATCGCTCCATGGCTCTGATGTTCACGTGCCCACTGTGGTGTACAGGAGGTCAGCATGGTCACTCTGACGGGTCTGCAACTACGTAGCTCCATATGCAGCAAGAGGTGATGCTCTGTGTGTTCTGACTCCTTTCTAGGAGAGCCAGCATGAACTTTTTCAGCAGTTTGTGCTACAGTAGGTCTTCTGTGGGATCGGACCAGACAGGCTAGCCTTTGCTCCCCACGCGCATCAATGAGCCTTGTGCGCCCATGACCCTGTCTCCGGTTCACCGGTTGTTCTTAATTGGACCACTTTTGTAGGTAAACACTGCATACCAGGAACACCCCACAAGACCTGCTCTTATCAAAGTCGCTCAGATCCTCACGCTTGCCCATTTTTCCTGCTTCAAAGACGTTAACTTCAAGAACGGACTGTTCACTTGCTGCCTAATAAATATATTCCACCCCTCGACAGCTGCTGATGTAACGAGATAGTCAAGGTCATTCACTTCACCCCTCAGTGATTTTAACGTTATGGCTGATCGGTGTATTTGCAGCCCATTTAAACCTGTTTTTAGGAAAAACAGAAGATGTAAATCACCTGGATATCACGGTTCTGATCTCTGTTGCTCTCTAGACTATTTGTTGTTCTCAATACAGAATGTCTCAGGTATCTCTTTACACTTTTTACACAAAATCACACAATGAATGAAAATATACATTTTTTGTACAGAAGATTTATTTATTTTTTTAGTTATACCGTTATAATTTTTCACTCATGGTATTCATACACATGGACAATCCATTTATTTTTTAATATAAGTGGTATTTAGAAAAAAAAAATCCAAATTCATGATATGCACTTTTAAGTAATTAAAAACGAAAAAAAAAAAATAAAATCATGTAAAGATCCTGGATGTTTTTAAATTTAGGCGTGAAAAGGTTAACATTATTACTGCCGAGAGCTTGTGATGTACTGTATATTGGAGCTCTTCTTATATACTCCTGAAAAAACTGACAGAAAACCGAGTGTTCATTTACAAGCGTTAAACTGGGACTGGACTGTGAGGCTGATTATCATAAAACATCCCAAAACTAACATAGATGTTATTTCTTGCAGGAGTGTCAACCCCCCCCCCCCAAGAATTTTACCGCAAAAATCTCTAATGTGTGTTGGTGGAAGAGATCCCCCCCCCCAGGTGTGTGCCAAGCAGCAGGAAGAAAACGTCTGGTGTGAGCACTACATACAGTCACGTCCATAATTTTAATACGTGGATGCAAATCCTTTACCATCAACGACTGTCTGAAATCTGTAACCGATGGACATCACCAAATGCCTTGTCCCTTGAGATGCTTTGGCAAGCCTTTACCGCAGCTGCCTTCAGTTTCTGCGTGTTTGTGGGTGTTTGTGTTGATGTAAACCGTCTCTATTTACATTCATGAAGGAGTCTTTTGATTGTAGACTTTAACAATGATACGCCTACATCCTTACACAGAGTGTCCTTGACTTGGTTAGATGTTGTGAAAGGTTTTTTTTCTCCCTTCAACAAGGAAAGAATTCTGCGACCGTCCACTTTAGTTGTTTTCCAGGCCTTTCGGTGTTGCTGACCTCGCCAGCATGTTCCTTCCTTCAAAGAACGTACCAAATTGTTGATTTGGCCACTCCTAAGGTTTCTGCTATTTCTCGGATAGGTCTGCGTTGTTTTTTTCAGCCTAATGATGGTCTCATTCACTTGCATCGACACCTCTTTGGACCGTATATTGAGCATTCCCATGAACACCTATATACCGAATGCAAATTCAACACTTGGAATCAACTCCAGACCTTTTATAAATATTAAGATTTAATTAAAATATCAAGCAGACTACAGTCCCACCTACTTCCCTAACCCCCCTTAACCAAAAGCTCACCTCGATGAAGTGGATCCGAAGCGAAAGTAGCCGCTACCAGAAGTCCTTTTCTCCTTCGGCGAACTGCCGAGGTGAAAAGGTGTAGCGTTCAGGTAGCAACAAGTCGGAAATCGCATACGTCATGCCTGAACCGTAAATGTTGGCACCCCTGCTGTAGTTTCATAGCCATGTTTAAGATCTCTTTATCTTGAAACTCCTTATATTCTAGGGGTGTAACGATCACACGATCCGGATCAACTGGATCGATCGTATTCATCTTTCAGAAATTAAAGGCGAGTCTACTGCAGATTCTGAACAAAGACGGTCACATAATCGATCTGAAGATACAAAATCAAATCGTATGGTAACAGATTCAGTGGTACCGTATTGTATCGTGTGGAAGCCTGAAAGTTACGTTGTATACAGTATTTATATTATATTCATTCACTTATGGTGAAAAACTGGGAAAAAGGGAAGAACAATGCACAGCGGAAGTTAAGGAAAAGTGTCAGAGCAGCTAATAAATAAAATTAGAATGAACTGAAACGCATTTTGTGAGGAGCGTCGGGGTTTTACCTCACCTTTGGCTTGAGAGGTTTCACAGTCGGGATGTCGGTTCCCTCGGCTCTCTGTCTGCTCGAGTCAAACGCCCTCCTTTTCTTCGCTGCGGCTTTCTGGCAAATGACCGTGTGCTTTTTCTACAGAGAGAAGATTAGTTGGCGCAACAGTAAAAAGGGTATAATAAAATCATTAAACATGTGAAAGTAAAAACAGAACATAACCGACAGGGTTAAAAATAATAAACTCTTTTTTTTTTGTTGTTTTTTTTAAAGGTGATCTGACTTTTGAAGAACGTTCCCCGTTTCATCAGTGCGCCACGACGTTAGCGTGATGCTCTCAGAATATTAGGTTTCTCAAAAGTTCTCATTCGGGATGCTTCTAGCATTAGCGGTCTGCTCGGAACTTTTCTGTCCATCGTATGGATCTACATAGTTCCTTTAAAAGGTTCCTTCAAGCCTCATGGTTTCGTGTTCAACATTCTTGACGGTAAAGATCCGTCAAGCACTAATAAAGAGAGAATTCACGAAAAAAATATACTGTTTAGTACAATAAAAGAGAAATAAAAACACTCCATGTTGTGCTATTGTAGGAAAATAATCAACCTCTGCTTCATCACAGTGCTCCGTCGTTCATTATTTTCCCCATCACGGCGCACTTCCTGCAGCTCCACAACTTTTTATTTGCTACAGAACGTACACGACGTATGCTTCTATTTTTTTTCTGTCCATTTACAGTTACATTTAACGTTGTGGAATGTCCACACTGCGACTTTTCTTTTTGTTCGCTCCGGGTTGCGTATTTGAGGCGACTTGCGTTCGAGTGAACAGATCGATAAAAGAGGAACATTGAGGACAAAGAGCGCTTTGATTAGCGCGTTCTCTTCCAAACAGGGATTTCCCTTTAGTGTTTGCAAAGTGGCGAATCCATCCATGCCACAACTTGCAGTGAAATAAATAAATTATTTTTTTAAAAATCTGCTTTCGTCTCCGGTTTTACCCTGAAGGATACTCACGAGGACGCTTCGGAGAAAAGTTCTCTTGCACACTTTGCACGGCAGCAGCTCCTCGCCAACGGGCACAGATTCTGACGTAGAGAAAGAAACAGACAAGTCATCACGTTAATGAAGTCAAGGATACGCCGAGATGTTTAATCACAAACTGAACTTCAAAACAGAACCACGACCGCAAAATCACACCGGCGAGAGCGAGAGAGAAAGCAGACGTCAGTTCAGCCAGCGCCACATGTTTACCGCGCAGATCTCAGACCTAAACGCTCAGAGTTTCCTCACAGGAAAGAACGATGCTGTTTTGGATAAAATGACTCAGAGTTCGGTCGACATTTATGAATGAAATTCCTTCCGTGTTTTACAACCATCATGTCTTTTTTTTTTCTTTCTCTCTCTCTGTCTTCTATAGACACTGGCAAGTTTCACATTGCACACACATTTTACACTCAAGGGCAAAAGTTTGCACCCCTACTTGGCCCTACGTTCAAACGACAGAGTGAATTTAAGTCTCTTTTAATTAAATTACTTGAAAACATATCAAGTTGTTTGTCTCTTCTGGGTGTGTCTAGCAACCACTATAAATGCCACTTGTGGGCGTGGTCTTTCCGGCGCTTTTGTTTGTTTTTCAGTTCCTATGAGAAGCATTAAAAGACAAATTCTTCAAAATTCATGCACCGATTGTGTTTAAGATGTATTTTAGAGTTACACGTTACATCCTGGGTCTTGTACTAGTTCCTTTATACCCGGCAATGAAATGAGGTTTGGCTTCTAGCGGGAGTGCAGACGTTCCTGTATCTGCTCGTGGATGGAAGGAGTGGACGGAACGGTTTGTGACTAGGATGGGAGGAGTCCCTGATGATGTCGCGTGCTCTACGTGGACACCTATGGTGAAGATGAGGTTCAGTGGCTGGGAGTCGGATCTCACGACGCTTTCAGACCACACCGTGACGGAGTTGGTCAGGATGGTCTTGATGGTGCAGTGATAGAAACTCAGTAAGGTCTGCGGAGACAGATGAGCTGTAACGATGCTGTTACGCCAGAGTTCGAACCATTTGGTACACCCAGGAATTTGAAGATGGAGACACGCTCTACTTCAGTCCCATTGATGTAGAATAGGAGGGTCTTGCAGGATAAACTGAAACCATGGTCGTAAGTTTGCCTTCCATTTCTGCACTAAAGAGGAACTAAATGCAGATTGGGAGTAGAGCTGTGAGCAGGGAACGGAAGAAACGTTGGACCATAAGCAACACAGCGTTGGTCCAAGGAACCGTTCGAGTCGACAGTTTGGATTTGTCACTAACGCGTTAAAATGTTCAGGTTCTCCAAGACACGTTTGGATTTTTCTAACATAACTCACAGAACCGCATCTGCTCAACTAGGAACATTAAGGATGCACAGATGCAGAACGTTTCTACACTGGGACGGGTCACGCTTTCTGATCCGACCCGCCGGTTGCGTGTCTTGGCGCGAACGTGTGTGATGTTGATCTTCAGAGACACTGAAGAGACATGTCTTGACGACATTTACTCCGAGTACTAATACTCCGATATCAGTACTGACATCTGTATTGCGTAAAAATGGAAGAATCTGGATCACCATATAGACGTTTAACCTGTCTGTTCCCGTTCAGAAGTCTTAATAAAAGTGGAGAACTATTAACTGCGTAAAGGACATTTGTTTTGAACTTAATTGTATATTTGTATGAAAAACAAATGAACGAGATCAACCACCGACATGCACACGTCAACTCTAGAACCCTTAATATATCAGGAAGGAGTCCAGACTTCCAATCCCCTTTTGAGAAGAACCCCTTAAGGAACAATGTGCATCTGTATGGTGCAAAAGTTTGTACACCCCCATGTTTTCTGGCTGCAGACCAAACAAAAGGTAAGATTTGTGTGACAAAAATGCAACAAATGACCATTCTATAATAGTAAATAAGAATATGAGACACGATATTAAATGTCCTGGGGTGCACAAACTTTTGCACTCCACTATATATGTAGGAGTATAGGGGGAAATCTCGTGACTGGGTTTTCTTACATAGCTAGCAAGCTAGCTTGGCTAAAAACAAACAACTAACTAACTAAATAAATAAATATATAAATATTGTCCCCAAGGGAATCTAATATAAAGTTACATTTTTTATTTAACAACTATTGTTAAAAAAAGAAAAAAAAGATTAATATAAAATAACAAATTAGCAGCTGCCTAACTGGAAAAAAAAAATCTGACTGTAAGCGACGTCACTCCCCCTCAATGATCACAGCAAAGCAAATAAATCTTGGCCGGATTCCAAATGCCCTTACATAGGGCGTAAATCCCACTACATAGGGTGCATACGCCATTATCTCGTCCCCTGTGTAGTGCACTTATATAGGGAGCTTTAAGCCTGTTGGAATACACCCCGTAAATTTTATGGAACGAGCGTTTCGCTAGCCAAACAAAAGATAGCAATCATAATACGTTTTTCGAAGCACAGTACTAGTAATCCTCTAAATAACAATCTACATATAATAACTACGGATTTATAGTTTTCTTTATTTACGTCCTTACCGTCAAGTTCCTCCATCTTTCTCCGTGAAAGCAGGAGATGCTGCTGTAGCAACGGGCATCCACTAGCCTCGCCTAAAACACACCCCGCGAGCTAATATCCACACCCCTGATTGGTCATTCCTTGTCCTTCCGTTCGTGCGCGAGGAAATATCCTGATATTTGATTGGTCATTCCTTGAGCGAGGACGTTATGGTAGACCAGGAAGTGAGAGATCGAATCATTGGAGGAGCTGGGGAGCGTTGATGAATATTCATTATTAGTGCACAAACTCGCCATATGATTGGCTGAGAGCCACTAACTAACTAACTAACTAACTGTCCTCTGGTTTCATTTGCAGCACAAAGATAAAACTGAAAACGACCATTTTATATGTAAATTGACCGCTCTGAAGGAAAGAGGTGAATAACCTTCATGCTGGACGTCAGGTCCAGAATTATTGGCACCCTTCAAAAAAATGAACTAAATCACGTTGACTTTCTGTGTATTTAATTCCATAAGGATAGGTAGATTCATTATCACACACATATTTGCTCACAGTGTTGCGCAAAAATAGAAGAAAGTATTGACATTTATTAAATTCATATTTCCCTTCAAAACATAGCTATGGAAAGAAAAAATTGGCACCCTATAAAATATTTAATATTAATCCAAACATACTGTCATACATGGAAAGAAATGGGGGGGGGGTATAAAATCCTCTTAGTATCCAGAAACTCTATTGTATTTGAGCAGAAATGAGACATCATTCAGGTAAAAAGAAATTGCTTCATTATCTGTCATTGTGGGGTGAAAAACATCAGAGGTTTAAAATTGAAAGAAAGACAGAAAGAAAGAAAGAAAGAAATAGTCAGGTGCTTATCATCCTGCACAAGTCAGGTAGTGGATATTATATATTATATATACACATGAGCAGTTAAAAGAGCATTGGGTATTAAACATAACCAGAGCTATAATAAAATGTCAGGAAACTTGCAAATAATTTCAAAAGCCTTGCTGTGTCTATTAACAAACTGTAATTATTGCTAAACAGAATTTCTAGACTGTACAATATATAAAAATAACTAAGTATGGGTGAGTCACATCCCCACCCTTACTGAGAACTGGTTCCTCCCAAAGTTTGTTCCTCTTTAGCGTCATCTTACATAAGATTTTTTTTTCATGACATTGTGCCTATTAAGATAAATGCAATATTTTTAAGAAATACAGTTATGCAACGAGGCATGTGAGTCTTTTGTTTTTACACAGAAAAGCACACACTTGTTCTTGCCAGAGGATGTAGCTCAGTGGTAGCGTGCATGCTTTGCAGGTATGAGGCCCTGGGTGCAAACCCAAGCATCTCCAGCATTGATACACTTCTAAGTATCTTGAGTTCCCCCTACAGGGGATCAATAAAGGCACATCTTGTTTTATCTTTATTTTGGAGCATACAGAGCATCATTAAATATCCTGGATCTTCAGTAGTGAAGAATAAGTGACTATACGAGAGGCTTCTACTGAACACCACCCTGGGGTTAAGTAGTAAAAGAGGGATGCAAGAGCTTATATTGCTTCATGACCTGTAGCAGTGGTTCCTGGAGATCTACCTTCCTGAAAACTTTAGCTCCAAGCATTGAATGGTCACATCCTGACCATTCAATCATTGCCTTAAGAAGTTCTTGATCATTTAAAACAGGTGGGTTAGATTTTGGTTGGAGATGAAACCTGCAAGAAGGTAGATCTCCAGGAACAGGGTTGGTGACCACTGACTTGTAGCATCAACTGCTAATCATTTGTGGATGAGTCTGGGTTTCCATCAATTACACAGTCGTGCAAAAATCCTGAATATGACAAGAAAAAAGAGATTAGTGAGAAAAAAAAAACCCTACAATGCAAAAGTGCACAGATGTTTTTCAACGCCCAACAAAAAAAGAACAAACAGCAACGTAATGGGGAAAATATGTACATTCGATGTTCATTCAATCATTTATTCATTTTCAATAAACCCATTATGCTGGTTTTAACACAAAGAGGAGTTAAACATTGTCACAAGTGTGAAGCATCGTATCAGCGTTGCATCGAGGACTTGCACTTGCTCCATGTGACCACCAGAGGGAGCGCCAAACTACAAAAAAATACAAACTCTACTTTCACTGTACAACTTCATCTCCTTCATCTGTGCTGTGTGTGTGTGTGTGTGTGTGTGTGTGTGTGTGTGTGTGTGTGTGTGTGTGTGTTTATTGTGGAATTTCAACTACTGTTCAAATTCTGAGAAAAGTACAAAAAACCTGTTAGCTCACTTATAATGGCAGATGTGGAACTCTGTCAAGAAATGTTTCTCACTGTACATGCTTTAATTACATTTTTGGTTAATTGTGTTTGTACGTGAAGCTCTAAATACATATCTTTTTTAAAAAAAATAAAAATAGAAGAATTTTCTGTTAGCAGTTAAATGTCAGTGTCTCTGATGGCGAATGGATACAGAAACAAGCTTCAGTGGAAAGTGGAAAGTAACCGGAACTACTTTTTAAAGTATTGCTCCTTTGTTAGAAAGCTGCATAATAATAGATTTGAATTTGACTAAGACT
Organism: Ictalurus furcatus; assembly: GCF_023375685.1. Classification (NCBI taxonomy): domain Eukaryota; kingdom Metazoa; phylum Chordata; class Actinopteri; order Siluriformes; family Ictaluridae; genus Ictalurus; species Ictalurus furcatus. Next base: position 8,566,279 of record NC_071277.1, on the reverse strand, counting down.
TTTTTCTCATCTGTCTCAACCTCACACATTTATTGTCCCAGTGTAATGGCTGTAGAACTGAATTTGCGTTATTTAGTCACGTATTTTGAACAACTTCCTAATGTTCAGTCAATAAATTCAAAGAAATACTCCCATGTATAAATCTAGTGACGGACACTTTCTAAACAATGCTTCATGAAGCTTTGAAACCATTGCATATCTTTTGTTTCGAATCAGTATCAGTGGTTTGGTGTGTGTATCAAATCGGGCAAGTCACATGATTTCAGCAAACGAGGCTTCGTTACGTCATTACCTTTTTCTAAATTATTCGAAATCTCCATGGTTACCGGCTAGGGGGTGTTGATCTCCAGGTGAACCAGTGTTTAATATATCACTTGAACTGTTCTCCGGTCAGTTTTATTATGTAGGTTTATTAAACTGAAATGATTCAATAGTGTTTGTAATGATCCGTGGTCAGTGCTCGCCTCAGGAATGCCTTGTTAATCATCTGACATGAAATCCCAAGCAAATTTCCTGATCAAAATAAAGAAGACCTGGCCAGATGTCAAAAGAGAAAGTGCTTCTTTTCTCATTCACCATTTTCCCAGCGACATTCGACGTGATATTAGCGAGGAATTAATAAATTAATGAATTAGTTATGTTCCAGCAGAGACTCGACTCGAGAGTGATGGCGTTGATGACGGTATTATCGTGAAATGTGAAGCTTTGAAAGCTGATCTGTTCTCAGCAGACAGAGCTGGATAAACTAAAGCACTAAAGCGCTGCTGCGTCGCTCTCTTTATCTAGAGACTAAGCTAGGGCTAAACCCCACTACACCACTTTCAGCACGTAGGAAACTTTTAACAAAAGAGGAAACCGACTTCTTTTCATTGCAAAATAACTCATGGATGTTGCAGATCACGTGTTAATTATAAAGATTATTATGCAAATAGTTCAAGGTTGTTTTTTCCTTTAATGCTATCAGTTTGAGGGAATTCTCCAGCGCACTGTGGGTAAAAATAGACTGGAAAGGGGTGAATCCGATCAATCTGGCATCCCAGCCCAGGCAGCAGCACTGACAGCGCCGAGAGAGAGAGAGATAGAGAGAGAGAGACGCATCCTAAACCAGGTAGGACATGAACCTGGAACAGACATTGTGTGTGTGTGTGTGTGTGTGTGTGTGTGTGCTTTAGTAATGTACACATGATTGGACATGTCGCGCGCGTTCAGCCTGGACACTGGTTTATTGTAAACGCAGCATCGGGGTGAGAAATAGTTTAGCCGTCATTGTGTTCGGAGACGCAACCAAACAAAACAAAAGCCCCCCAGAGGACAGCCATGGAGGCTTTGTGTTGCGTTGCATGTCATGAAATCCTATTCCAGTTTGCGTAACATCTTCATAAGACGTGTATTGAAATGGCGCTAAGCGCGCGCGCGCACTGTGCGCAGGCCTTGGGAGAAAGCCTTCAGATCTGCTCATGTGCATGTACATGTTACAAATGCATTGGTTTGTTTACTTAGTTGCTGTGCATAATTCTTGATGCTGATAAAAAAATACAAACAAACAAACAAACAGAACCCTAAATCAAATTCCAATAGGCGTTTATTGTAGTGTAATACTGAGCAGAGGACAGAGAGGAGTGTTTATGTTTGTGTTGTTGAAGCTCATCACACCATGCATATTGCTTAGACCTCAGTATTGATGTCCTCTCTCTCTCTCTCTCTCTCTCTCTCTCTCTCTCTCTCTCTCTTTAAAATTCCACTTCCACTAGTGGGAAGTTTCTTTCCATTCTTTTCATGGGAATTTGCACAGCAGTTTGAGGTTTTATTATAATACCCAGAACCTTGGATTTGAGCTCTTATCCACTATGCAGTGAAGAGTGACATTTAAGATTCTTTCAGTTATTCATTAGATGGTGTTTATCCTGATTAAAACGCAGGTGATACGGCCATTATATCAGTATCAATTAGAGACGGCACAGAGCCGAAACCAGCAACAAAAAAACCAAAAAAACGATGGATCGGATATGGGACAAAACATATCAGATATCAGATTCTGTAACAATCGACAAAGACTGGAATTGAATTTGGAAAAGAAATGTATTTTTGGAAGTGGAAAATATTTACATACAGTATAAAGAGACTTGACTGTGTTTTCTTTTTTTGTTAGGGTTTGATTTTATTATATTTATAATCACTGCCAGGGTTGGGGGTTCGATTCCTGTCTCCGCCCTGCGGGCGCGAAGCTTGCATGTTATCCCGGTGCCTCGGGGGTTTCCTCATGGTTCTCCAGTTTCCTCCTGCAGTCCAAAAACATATAGGCTGATTGGCATGTCCAAATTGCTGTAGTGTGTGTGTGTGTGTGCATGATTGTGCCCTGTGATGGGTTGGCACCCCGTCCCCTCGGATAGGTTCCAGCCCCCCCCCCCCCCCGCTTGTCCCAGTGTAGGATAAGCAGTACAGAGGATGGATGGATGGATGGATACTCGTGAACTCTTAACTGTTTAGAGAACAATATGGGATGGGTATCAGTATCGGCTGATACTCAAGGTTTCGGTATCGGAAAAGAAAACTTTATATGATAACATCTCTAGTATCAGATATTAGTAATAAGTTAATAAGTACAGAGACAAAAGCTGGGTGATATGATAAAAATATCATATGATACTCGAAGTCTAGCAATAGACTAGAAGAAAAAAAAACCTGTGTTAAAATGAAAGAAGAATTACGAGGCAATTATAACACATTATCCACAAACACCTCAGGAAAGATGTTTAACGTAATGTTCCCAAAACAAGTTAGTTCCTGTTCTTACTTACGTTATAGCAGCTAGAAACAGTTGCTCCCTCGTCAGCCCTCTCTTTATTCTCTCTCTTCAAGTTAAAGACAAAAAAAAGAAAAGAAACGCAGTTTGTCATTTTCCCGAGAACCCGCAAAGAATTGCAAACTCCTCTGTCCTGAAGATGTCGGAAAACTTAAAGTTACAGCTTTACCTCTGACTGTTACAAAGCTCTGACACTGGAGACTCCTTCCATAATGGTTACATAAATGTCATCAGACAAGTCCCTGTGAATGCGATGTTACTATATAACCGATGACGTATTAGAACGAGAATGTTAATGTAAACCTGTGACTGTCAGAGCTGCTGGTTTAGAAGATTAATCAACACCTTGTGACCAATCAGAATCCAGAATTTAGCAGCTCTGTGAGATAAAACTCTCGAACTTTTAAATATGGGATTCTTTTTTAATGAACTTTTTCCAGTCCAGTTACTATATACAATATTGTTCCAAGAAGCCCATTGTGTCATTTAAAGATTTTCTTGGAGACAGCCAATCAGATTGCAGCCTTCATCATTCTGAAGCTTGTGACTAAAAAAGTGTACAAAAAAAAAATTTGCACCTATGAGTCTGAGACTGCTGTTTCGCTGTGAGTAAACGTAAATATATCGCAATATATTTTCTATAAATGTATCATGGTATGATTTAATTTAGCCAGGTCACTCACCCCTAACTTTTACCACGTTTTCTGTTTTATTATTATTATTATTGTGTAATACGTCATGTCTAAGTACAACCCCAATTCCAAAAAAGTTTCTTTTTACTAACTCTTACTTTTCCAGCCTTTTGTTGACCCCGTCCCACCTTTTTTGATACGTGTTGCGGCCATTGAATTCAAAATCACCTTAATTTTTTCTTAAAACGGTACATTTCCTCAGTTTAAACATTTGATATGTTTTCTACGTCCTGTCGTGAATAACATACGGGGTTATGAGATCTGCAAACCACTGCATTCTGTTTTTATTTACATTTTACACGGCGTCCCAACTTTTTTGGAATCGGGTTTGTATATGTAATTACACCATCTGGGGATTAATAAAGTATTATCTTATCTTAAAAAAGTATTATCTTATATTACAGTGCTAGAGTGACTTCCAAATCAGTACTGCATGTAGCAACTCCACTCTAATGCTAATGCAGCTATCAAATATTATCATTCTTTCCCGACATAGTTTAAACAAGATGAAAGCGCATATAATTCTGTATCTGGGATTGATTATTTCCATGTTATGTGTCGTGATGTGCTTCACACGTTCATCTTTAAATCTTTAGTTCCTGCAGTTGCGTCACATCACACAGATTTCCAGATTGCTGGATATGTGCGAGATTGTAATGAAGAAATGTAATCACACCTTCTCTCTCTCTTTCTCTCTCGCTTGGGCTCAGGAACACCGTGACATGATGCTCGTATGTTTACAATACTAGCGCTTAGCTGAAAATCGGTGTGTTTATAATTCGCTCAGTTACCAGAGGATGTGTTGTTGAGGTTTCTTTTTTAAATGTCATTTTTAAACCAGAACTCTGTGGGTGGTACTTTATATGCCAGATCTTGCTTTAGAAGTACATCATTTAAAACACAGTGAAAATGGCTTTTTCTTTTGACTTCAAAAAAAAAGAAAAGAAAAAGAAAACATGAAATTGTTAAATACCTGTACCATTTCCTACAGTGGATTTAAAACAAAAAATAATCTGGATAACGATATCGGAAATTATCTGGACTCTAAGATATGCTCAGTTATAACACTCCTGCCTGGAAATTAATTATAGAATTTTTTTTCATTTATTTATTTATTTATTTATTTATTTTTATTATTATTCTTTTGAAATGTTAGATTAGAGCACAATCGGGACATTCAGCTGTGCGGAACTTGAACGCATCCTCCTTGTTGAATGACACAATCTGTCGATTCATTCAGTGGGGTCTTTTGTTAAAGCTGTTGCACAAGCTGTCTGTGTGGGTGACTTGGCAGATGCTACTGCGGCCCGCTTTCACACACGCACACACACACACACACATACACACACAGAGCATGTACATTGAGCCTTCTCTACAGTTGTCACTTTAGCGTAAAGGAATCGGTGACAAACCCACACAGCGAATTGATCTTTTACATCATGAACTTGGATGCCAAGGGACAGAGAGAGAGAGAGAGAGAGAGAGAGTGAGATAGATATATAGATAAATAGATAGATAGAGAGAGAGAGAGGGAGAAAGAAAGGTGGATAGATAGATATTCAGAGAGAGAGAGTGTAAGACAGAGGGTAATAGATAGATAGATGGATATTCAGAGAGAGTGAGAGATGGATAGATAGATAGATATTCATAGAGAGAGAGTGAGAGCTAGATAGATATTCAGAGTGATAGATATATAGATAGATAGATTGAGAGAGAAAGGTGGATAGATAGATATTCAGAGAGAGAGAGTGTAAGACAGAGGGTAATAGATAGATAGATATTCAGAGAGTGAGAGATAGATAGATAGATAGATAGATAGGTAGATAGATATTCAAAGAGCGTGAGAGATTGATAGATAGATAGATATTCAGAGAGAAAGAGTGAGAGATAGATATATTCAGAGTGATAGCTATATAGATAAATAGATAGATAGGTAGATAGATAGATAGATATTCAGAGAGAGAGTGAGACAGGGTGATAAATAGATAGAGAGAGAGTGAGGTAGATATATAGATAAATAGATAGATAGAGAGAGAGAGAAGTGAGCTGTGTATCTGGCTCAGTTTAGGGACAGGTGCTTGGCGTATCAGATGAATCATCAGCGCTGACATTTCATCGGATCGTCTTTCTTTCTTTCTGCAGCGTTTTGAATAACAGAATAGAATCAGTTTGCGGTGTAATACTGTGCTAATAACTGAATAACTGATTTATAGATAAAGAATAAAACACTGCCTCCAGATGTTAAAGGAAAATACAAAGAAGCGGCGTTACAGTTCCCACCCTGACGCTGAATACTTTCCACTGGAGACTGGACACTGGAGACTCCTTCCATAAATGTTCAATAAACGTCTACTTACAGAAAACTCCAGCTGATAATGGTGATATTATGATAAATTACACCACAGTACGTTTTTCTGAGGAATCAGAGGTACAGTAGTGTACACTTATCATATCGTTTAAGCATCTCAATTAATGTTCAAATTAAAATACTTATTATACCGACGTTAAAGAAAAGCACTGAACTCGACAATATTATTCATCTTGTTCTTATTGATGTCTGGAAGCACGACTCTGTATTAGCAATTAGCATACAGGTCTGTCCTGTTCTGTCCTGAGCAGCAGTGGAGGAAGTATAGCAGGCTGGAGGGCATTTACACAGAATCTGTTTCATCTATGAGTAAAGTCCATAGTCAAGCAGACGTTCTCCCTGTCAGCACGCCCACTGATCCACACTTCTGACCCGCTTCCGAGTGTTTATCTGCCCCGTGACACCATTTCTGAACTCAACAGCTGAGAACGAGCGCGCTGTGATGATGACACGCGCTAATTATAGCAGTGGAGCTAGTCAGGGTGCGGCACGGCTGCGGCACGAACCTTCTAATGAAGACTAGAAGATTTTGCAGAAACAATCAGACACTCCTCTATTGAAAATAATAATAATAATAATAATAATAATAATAATAATATTGTCCTGGTATGAAATACTGGTCTCAGTATTATGAGATTTTACAATTTATTTTATTTTATTTTATTGACTAGAATTCAACATCTGCCTTCGACGTCTGTTATTAAATGTGTTGACATCCACGTTCGCGCTACAGACGTAGTAGGTTGAGGTTCGGTCGAAAAACGCCGGGCGGTTCCTTTAACACACTGCTTTTGTTTTAAATACAGAACGGAAGCTAATGTATATTAGGGGAAAAGTCACGCTGATTTCCAGACCCCACGTTGCAGAGCTGTAAACTTCAGACCTGGAACAGAGGATGGTATCACTTTAATGTCGTCCTGAGGTCACAGTGTAATCTACTTCTTATCCCTGCAAATCCAATCTCCAGTGGATTAGAGCGGTGGCCTAGCGCACTATAATCTTATCTCCACCTGAATGCTTCACAAATGTCAATCACGTTTATGAAGAGTTAGCACAATTCTGTATATTTGTAGCTGTAGACATCGGAGTATTTGGAAGAAGGTGGAGGAAAAAATGAACTCTAAACGATGACGATGACAGTAAATGGTTCGATGGTTGATTGTGATTGTGATTGTGCTTATATTCATTCATCTATAGTAACCATAATGTATAACAGTGTTAACGTTTATGGAATAATATTTACTATCTTATCAAGCTAGACTGAGAAACCACTGAGAAACTGATGACGATGCAAGTCGAGATGCTTCCTGGAATCATCCATAGAATCGTTCTTCTGAATTTCTCTCTGCTTGTTGCTCTGTCTCTCCCAGACACTGCTATGTTGAAATAAATTAGATATGACTGATGTGGAGGCAACGTATGAAGACTTCATAGCCTCTGGAAGGACGGGCAGAAGGAATGCGGTGCATGACATCCTGGGGGAATCAGGAGGACTGGACGCTAGTGGACTCTCGCAGACGCTTTCGGAGCTCAACATCAACAAAACAGGCGAGTGATACTATCTCGATATCTTCTACAACGATAGCAGGAACAAATACTGTTCTGGTCCTGATATGTTCCAGGGCTATTAATTCAGAGGTTAACACGTTGGACGTCTGACCAGAAGGTCGTGAGTTTAAATCCCAGCACTGCAAACTGCAACTGCTGGGTCCTTGAGCAAGGCCCTTAATCCTCAACTGCTCAGATGTATAAACAAGATGAATGTAAGTCTGCCAAATTCCATCCGTGTAAAAGCAATTTTTATAAATAAATAGATTCAGATGGCTGATGAATCTGAATAAACTGTTTTTTGTTATGTATTTATCCTGAACATGGCAACCTGTTTAAAATATTCCATGTGAGGTGCCGAAAGGGTTGCCAGCATTGCAGTTTTTCACTCCCAATTGGGAAAGTTTCAGGGTACGTCCACGTTATTCTGGATGAATCTAAAAAAACACATCTTTTTCCTCTACGTTTTGGCTGTCTGTCTACACTGAGACGGCGCTTTTTAAAAACACTCTCGCAAATGGACTGAGAAAACGGAGGAATTCAAAAACAATGATGTATTTTTAGTCATGTGACACATTCAACTCAAAACAAACTAGTTGTTTTGTTGTGCTACAGTTGTTGTGCCTGCTATCCAGTTTGAGAGTTTTGTTAAAGATTACTGTCACTTTGTACAACTATCAGATTGCATTTTTTTCAAAAGGGACACAATTCTCACTCGTGGTTGCTATCCAGCGGTCGAGTAAATAGACGCCTGATGCAGGCCAAAGCTTGTTACATTTTATACTCATGCGCGTTATACTGTAGGGATGTGGGCGTTTTCAGACGTTTCGGTGTGGATGAGCAATTTTTGGAAAACGTTTGAAAACACCAGTGTAGACGGAGAGCGTTTTTAAAAACGTAAGTGCAGTTTCAGATCTATCCGGATTAATGTAGACGTAGCCTTAGAACAGGGTCGCTTGTGGAAAAAGCAAATCTGTGGATTAAAAAAAACACATTTTTATGTGGTTAGGGTGGTTTATACACAGTCAAGAGCTGCCAAAATCTTCAAACAAAGGGAAAGTGAAACTCATTTCCCATGTGAAAGTTGAGAAATAGAAGATAAATGCGGCTCACTTTTGCCTTTTTGTATGAACGTTTTGGGATAGTTTCAGCTTTTTTTGAGATGTAGTAGTAGGGTTGGAAATTTTGCTGAGACCTGGCAACCCTGGGTGCAGGATCTAGTCAAGGTAACAATGCGCTCATACCTGCTGCCGCGTGACGTGACGTGACACGGGTACGAGGTTTTCATTTTTAATGATAGTATTAATGTTTTTCACACAGATATGACAGCGATCGCAAAGAGCAAACAGGAACATTCTCCAGCTGCTTTCACACAAGACGTTTTATTTATTTTGTTATTATCTCCAATGCATGTTTTACACGGAATCCTACAGCAGGGGCTGCCAGACTTTCTTCCGCAACTCCAAATGGACATTATGAATTTTCTGCAACTACTACATTTTTTATTCCAGGTTCATAATTTAGAACAAATTCTTTAATCACTCAACGTTTCAGCGTATTTTCAGGTTCATTTTATTGATTTCTGTTGTTCCACTGAGTCAGAATCACTCAAGGAATTAGCCAAGGTATGGGCGGAGTCATTTGTCCATGTTTATTGCTGAAATCCTACGTTTGTGCGGTGTGTTAGGATAGCGAAAAAGACTCCAATAGAACGTACACGCTTTGCCTTGTTTGAAAGTAATGTTGTAGCACAGGGGTTCCCAAACTTTTCCAGGGCAAGGCCCCCCAAATGGCATTAACATTTGACCGAGGCCCCTCTTTTGCAAGATGTCTTTAAAACACATTAAAAATACAGACTTCTGAATTTATCCCCCTTTTTATTAATAATTACATCTTACATTTTTACATTAGGAATTGATTGTGTGTGTGTGTGTGTGTGTGTGTGTGTGTGTGTGTGGTTGTCTGAGAGTGAGAATTTATTTTTGACTCCAAATTGTTGAGGTCCCCCGGGCGCCCCCTGGCGGCCCCCACTTTGAAAACCACTGTTTTAGCACACTAAATCTGTAGACATTATTTAGTGCTGTATTTGTTACATTAAAGTGCACCTTTAATATCTTTAATATGTTTCAGATATTACCTTTCATGTAGCGTATTATAGAGCTGTTTGTGAATGTAAAAACGTCTGCAAAGTTTTAAAAAATCAGAGCGCACAACAAACAGAGCTATTGAGTCCCAAAAGAAGGAACCGGTTCTGAACAGCAGAAACGACTCGTTAGTGATTCCAGATTTACTTCCTCTACTAAATAACGTAGGTTTGTAACAAAAAGCCCTGCCTCTCGTCTTCACGTGCTAACGTGCCAGAACTTCCTGGTTGGTACTGCTGTCTCTGGCCGCTTTAACAGTGCAATTGTCTTTATGGTTTTGAGAAGATATCTTTCTACTTATGCTCTCTTTGTAACCTTTTTAAAATCTCTTTCCATTAAGATGAAGGGAATGACGGAGAGAAAAGCTCGAGCTCCTCAGACTCCGATCCCAAACAAGAGGAGAGCAAAGCGGAGAGAACGTAACAGCCTCCTGCGCGATTAGAAAAGAAACTTCTCAGCTCCATCCTGTGGTGATTTGAGGACAGGACATGGCCGAGCAGAAACGGAGACGCCTTCTTCTACTGGTCTGCCCCGGACTCAGCCGAGGCTCTGCCTTCAAAGCGTTCAGAGGAAAAGGCTGGACTTGTAGCTTCAGCACCGGATGAAGCGTTAATCACTTCAGTAACATAGCTGATGTAGGCACTCCCTTAGCTAATCACTGTTAGCTGTTAGCTGTTGAAATGGAGCTAAATCGTCCATCAGACCCTCCATCCCAGAGGGATGTAGCTGGAGATTCGTAGGATCTTCTCAGCATTTGACTTTCCGTCACAGATTCATGGAGGGATACATTTTTTGATCCGCAGGCCCACTGCCAAGTTAGCCATGCTAAGATATTTCTGTGTTTTCCTTGATATTTATGAGTAGTAGTGTTGTTGTAATAGCCTACGTTTTTAAATATTTTTAAATATTCATTCGGTATTTTAAATCGGATTTTGTTTCTCACTAAACGTTTCAGCTGATGTTATTACTGAATACGTGCAAGAAACGAGGTTTCACATAACACAGACGCTGCACCGTGATCGAGTGTGAACGTGGTGTAAAAAGTGATGCATGACACCTAAATATATTCACAGTCTGTTCAGAGAATACACATGTACAAAATATGCAGCTGTGTTCACGTGAGCTAAATGTTTATGGTGTTTTTCTTTTTTCTTTTTTTTTTTTGGAGCTTGTGGTTTTGATTTTTGTTTTTAATAATAAAAAAATGAATTAAATATTTTTTTTTGATCAACACTGCCCTGTAAACTTTTTTATTTTGAGCTCACCTTGATAGATTTTTTTTAGCATGTATGTCTTCCACATTTGTTCAATTTGTGACAGATTTGGTAATAAACATTAACGGATGATGTTTCTGTCATCTTTAATGTTTTTCCTGATGTTTTTCTTGTGTTCCTTAAATAAAGGCTACATTTGGTTGGCAAATATGCATTTATATACACATACATAGATACATGACTACATATTAATTCCTGTTTATAACTAAAAAATTACACTCATTGTGAATATATAAATGACCCTTTTCAACACAAATTCATATTAAAAAAATTCTCTATGAGTACTTGCATTCTTTATATATACCATAATATTTCCTTAGGAAATAAATTTTAAAAACTAGCACATAATGTAGTATATAGCACAGTAATGCAGTATTGATGAATATGCAAATTTGAGACATGTCCCTTTCCCCTTGCGAAACAGGATCACATTGTCTATGTTTGAATATTGAATCCAATATCCAAGATTTGCTTTGAGAAGTCTACTTGTGAGGAATAAAACACTCCATGTCGTGCTGTTATAGGAAACTAATCAACAATGAATCAGTTACCTCACAGTTGATTATATTACTATAACAGCATGTCCGGAAGTGTTTTATTCCTCTAACACCACAGGAATTTGTCAATGATTATGATTGTTTTATTTATTAACGTATGGTATGTCATAATTTATTTTTAAAAATCTTTTTATAGACACATTTAATGCTGTGGAACATCTATGAACAAGTTACTCAGCATCTATAAACATCAGCCCCTCACCAGCATCTCTCTCTCTCTCTCTCTCTTGAATTTAATAAGAGAAACCACAAAGGTCCTTTGTCCTGATGTTGGAAAACTTTTGTTACAGTTATAAAGCACTGAAACTGGAGACTAATAATATAATATAATATAATATAATATAATATAATATAATATAATATAATAATTAATATAAACCTGTGATTTGGAGCTGTACTATTGTCCAAGCTGCTGTTATAGAAAATTAATCAACACCTTCTGACCAATCATAATCAAGCATTCATAAGCCACATAAATAAATCTACATCATGGTTACAGTGAGCTATTTATATCGAATAAATGACCAATTTTAATCATGAGACCTTGCATTACTTTGCCGGATGTGAACAATAATGCACGAGCTTCTGGTGTTGTCCAATCGGATGCGTCCAATTTGATCACGTGATCCAGACCTCGCTAGTAGTCGGGTTAATTGAAGTGAATTGTTTCTCACAGCCAAGCAGGCCCCCCAAAATAAAATATAATAATAATAATAATAATAATAATAATAATAATACAAACCAAGTATCAGAATGTCTTCCGATTATAAATGGGAAAGTGGAGTCTAAAAGGAAGAATTAAACAGGACAAAACTCTCAGGACTGGTTCACTTATCATTTTTACACCTGGACCTTCTGGTACCTCAGCAGGTAAATTAGCCAAACTAGCTTACACAAGCACACAACAGCGGTTTAATTAATTCGCCAGCAGTGGTAATGATTTCTTAATTTGTTGTAACAGATCTCATTTCGACTACCTGCTGAAAGGAAGTCCAGCAGATGAGTGAGTAAACAGGTTTATTTGTTTTTCTCATGGCCGCCGCGCCAGTATTTACCTCCAGAGCTGTGAGATACCAAACAGAGCCGGGGTGCCATTATTTATGCCTGAGTGTTTGATTACATGCTTTGTTGCTTGTGGGTTTTTTTTGTTTGTTTGTTGTTTAGCTGTGCCAGTGTTTATTGTTAAGCAGGTGTAAACAGGACCAGTGACCCTTAACGACTAGTTTATGGTGTGACATATTAAAGGAAAAATCTAACCTGAAACATCTGTTTCTAATGAAATATATCTGATGTGTTTACTCGTTCTTGTTGTTTTTGTTTGTTTGTTTGTTTGTTTGTTTTGCTGTTCCTGTGAGAAGTTAGTGGTTGTGTTCCGTGTTGACGTCACAGTGTTAGTTATATGTCTATATGAGGTAGAAAGTAGAGTGTTACTGTCTTTCTAGCTGTAAACATTCTACAGCAGAATGAAGTTCTCTAAGGTCTTGGTGCAGTGTGTTTGTATTTTAGGATTAATTACGAAAGAAAAGCCAGGATTGAAAGGATCAATACTTTAGTAGCGCTAAATTAACAATTAAATGAATCCTCAATGTGCTCACACACCTGATTCATTTCATACTGCAGTAATCAAAGGCATAGCAGCGCCCTCGTGTGGCCCGTAAGAGCAACTGCACATCCTATAATTCAGTTCAGTCCTCTCTGTTTCTCGCCTTTTCTAAACTAGAGCAATAAAACAAAAAAGCACAACAAGTAGCTTTTACTAATTACACTTCAATAACTCCTGCAGGATACGTTTCTCAGGCTGGAGACAGTAAAGTGCATAGAAATATTTGTAAAATGTATACAAGCATAAAGAGAAATGAGGATTGGAAAAAAGGTCAAGGTTTCAAATTCGAGGACGTCTAAAATGAGCATTTGTTATATAAATAAATATAAACCAGCACGGGTCTAAACAATTTTTTGTACTTTTTAAAAGGTTTAGTCTGTATTTAAAATGAAATAATAATAATAAAAAAAGTCCATTACTAATAATCTCAGAAACACTTGTATAGAAATAGGAGCAGTAAACGATTTAATAAATAACTAAAAATGTCTTGCGCCAATTCAGTTGTAGGAGTATTAATAGCATAAATAAAGTATAAAAATTATAAATAATAATTATAATTATATACATAAACAATACATAAAAAACTCAATTAAAATAAATACATTTTATTAATTAATTCAGCAGTAAAGGCTAACCTAAAAAAGTGTTTTAAGATAAGATTTATAATAGATTTAATATAAAATATAAACTCATAAACAAATAAACAAATTACTTGTAGTATAGTATTACTAGTATTACTAGTACAGGCAAATAAATTAGAAAATAAATAAATAAAGAAACGACTCTGTAGTCAGTTGTAATTTGACACGCTTGTATTTTGCATTTGTACTCACAAAATGTTTATATTAAATAAATTGGACTATAAGCATAAATATTAGGGGTGTACATCGCGAGTTTCATGACGATACGATCTAATATCGATTCTTGATAAATATATATATATATATATGTAAAATGTTTAAACACTTATTGAGATTTTTCCCCCCCCCCACTATGAAACGTTATATATTTCAGCGCACATAAGGCCCCGTGATAAACTTCGAAGGACATCATCGTTGGTTATTTGATCGATATGTCAATCCGTATCGATGGATGGATCGTCACACTCCTAGTAAATATCTATAATGTGTTTTTTTTCCTCTCTATATATAATTCTTTTTAAATGTATACGAGTGTCAGTGTTGCTGCTGACGTGGAACAGTGTTTTTAATCAACGCGTTAATAATAAACCGAGTATGGCGTGGAGGTCGAGGCTACAGATCGGACTTGAGGAATATCTGACGGGGGGGCGTTTTGTGTTAGACGAGGTTATGAAGTCATCCCGAGCGTTTCACCGTGTGACATTTATGGTTAGGTTTAACCGTAACACTCAGAAGCGCTGACCTTTTCACAGACACCGGACAGACGGAGACGTACATCAATCATTCATCAGTGCACGCCGCAGTGGCGTAGGTTTTATTCATTTTATTTTCTCATGCTGTTTGTTCTTTAAAAACATCACTATTTAAAAATCGATAAATAAATAAATCTTACAGCCTGTTTTAGGTGTTGTTGTAAATGCTTATTCAAAGCTATTTTTGAATCGCGCTCCATTTCAGGAGTAAAACACTCCGCGTCATGATGATGTCAGACATCAGGACGTCCCCAAGAACACATCAACGATGACAATTTATGTACTAAAGAACGCACGTCAAAGTTTTTATCGTTTTTATAATTACTTTTAATGTAGTTCAATTAGTTCCTGTTCTTACTCGCGTTATATAAACGCTATAAACCGTCACCTTTTATTATTTTTTTTCTCTCTCTCGTGTGAAAATTAATTAGCTCGTCGAAGAAGTGTAAACTCCTCGTCCTGACGATGTTGGAAATCTTAAAGTTACAGCTTTACCTCTGACTGTTACAAAGTGCTGACACTGGAGACTCCTTCCATACATGTTAAAGAAAGATTTCCTTACAGAAATTGTCACCAAAAACTTTTTTTTTTTTTGCTAAACGTTCTTGGTTCTAGATGTGACTGTATGGAGAACCCATGACCTGAGTTGAAGCTGGTAGTGCTGTTGAAGTAGGAATCCTCCAGCAGGGTTTGGATGGACAGTGACGGTTCCGCCACGGTTCAGTGGGAACGATGCGTCTATGTCTCCGCGCGAGGAATCCCAGGAGGACGGAGAGGCTCTGGGGAGTGAAATTGAGCTCCACGAACACTACACTCCACCTCCTGCGTGACAGTGATGGATTCGGTCCTGACAGGACAGTGTCGTGCCATCCTTTCTAATCTCGCCATCTTCTCTCTTTCATATTCACGCAGACACACTCCTGCGCATATGCCATCGTTTCTCATTTCTTTCTCCTTCCGTCACTTTGCTACGGACGCCTCACGGTTTCATTGGTCAGTATTTTTATTTATTTTTTTATTTTTTTACCAAAAGACTTGAAGATCACGATTTCTTTCTTTTACAGCACAGTAAGTGTTTAGTACGTATACGACAGCACTCTTGATTCTGATTGGTCGGTATGTAACAAGCTGCATTTTTGGTTGGTGACGGAACGACTGTTTATAGCTGCTATAACGTACGTACGTGTATAACTTGTTTCGTGGAAATTCCACAACATTAAATGCAACAATAAATGTGTGTATATAAGTCTGACGTCGTTCTTTATATATATATATATATATATATAAATTTATTCATTCGTATCCTGATTGAAATTGTTGTCGTAATAGGTTTAAAAGCACTTTCTTTCTGGGTTCTATCCATAAGAGCTCACTGATTTAGTCATTATGGAGATGGTATGGAAGGAGGGAGGAGTCTCCAATGTCGGAGGTAAAGGTAACTTTGACAAGCTGTGTTTTATTAACTTAAAAAATGTAGTAAGTAGATGCTCTAATAATAGTAAGTGACGATAGGAACTATCTTTCCTTGACTTTCTACAACATTAATTGTACCTACAAACGGACGAAACGTACAACATTGTTCTGTTTGTAGAGATTAGAGACTCTGCTACAGTCATGCGTTTCTGTTCAACATCAAACACGTCCACTTCCTACGCGACCGTGCCATTGTGCGTCACACAGGAAGTGGGGATTAGTGTTTCTGCTCGTTAACAGCTGGCTAAATAATGATCCAGCTGAAGGAGCGAGTACCGCTCGAGGTGTGAGGGCTCTTCATCATCAAACCTTGGGCTCTTCAGCCCGCAGAAACGAGCAGCGGCGGCCGTGTGGCGCCTCCTCAGGCGGTAATTAGACAGCGGCGTCAGGTGACGATGAAACGAGTGTAACAAGGACGTGCAGGAAGTGACGGGTAATGAGGGGGACAGAGATGGAGTCCTGGACAAAAGGTCAAAACGAGGTCTGACGGGAACATGGAGAACCCGAGAGACGGAGAATTTCTCTCGAGAGATCAGAAGCTGTTTGTAAAACCGTGAAATGAAACGTGATCATTTTCCAGATAAGATAAACAAGCACTAAATAATAAAAAAAATGTAGTCTAGTAGTTTTTGCAAAAAATGTCTTGTCTTGTCAGTTTTTAAAAAATATATATTTATTTGATTGCACGCCTTTTCCAATCTCATGATATATAAACAGTTTGAATAAACTTTAAAAGTGTATTGATTTATAAACAGAGAAAATGAGAGAATACTTAATTGTTCATACATTATTTATAAAACAGTAGATGATGGTTATAAAGTAATAAATTAAATAATAATAAAAAGATACAGGTAGTGCCGTGTTCTAGGCGATTCATTTTACAGTCTAATAGTTTAATGATATTTATTAATACCTTTTTTCTACAGTATTTAACCATTTTATTTTACTTGTGAAACATCCGTGTAAGTCAGAACAGACCGAGTACATTTTCAATTTCTATACGTTTCTATTTCTTTATATTTTTATGTTGTGTTTATTAAATAACAAATGTAATAATATGCACGTTGCTGTAGGAATAAAACTCGTGCTGTCCTCGGAAACTAATCAACAGTAACTCGACTTACTGAATGTCTAATACATAGTCATGTGTTATATATAAACTTTCGTGAATAATAATTGAGAAATATAAAGAAATGGTTAAGTTGTTGTTGTTGTTGTTTGTACGGACGGTTCCTGTTCTTGGTAGTGGACGTTGACTGGACCCTACTGTACATACAGGCACATAAATAGAGTCCACAGTATAATTCCGAAAAGAGCATCGGTAAAAATGATGAAAATAATTTAAAGAAAATGAGACTTGTTGCTGCGAGAGCAGGTGCGCGGCCGGGGTGAAACGTCCACACTTTGATCAAGAGCTCCTTCAGAAGCGCAGCATCACATTGTGCTGAAATAGAGGCACGGGTTCAGGCCGGCGCCTCACAGATTACAATATTATTTCCGGGCAGATTGCAAAATAATTCATATTTATTGCTGTTTAATACAACATTTTTTCTTATTTATCTGTCAGCAAGCGAGAAAATACATAAATCACAAATACGTGGATGCGGACTGTAACTATATGTAATTACCACCGTGTCTGGCTGAGCTGCTAATAAATGCAATTATCATGAAGCATATTGTTCATATTAGGTCACACTTCATGGCGTGGCAGCTTTTTATGATTTTCACACCCATACCGAGTCTAACTCGGCAAGTCTTCCATGACATCCCGGCATTATAGAGCCGTTATGCCGCCATGTTTAGCCTCGGCTATGGTAGCTCGTGTAAGAACGAAACCTCGTATCGTATAGAACGCGATGCGCAGCGCTGAATTGTGCTTGTATACGGTGTTGATTGTACAGACAAAAACAACACAAAGATGTCTATGGCACAGAGGAATCTGGTGACGTTCTAACCAATCTGTTCCCATCGTGAATTATGAGCCGTCCTATTGGATAACACGAGGCAGCCGGTGACATATGAAGCAGATATACGGCCACAGCGGAGGCTCTCTTTCTCGCCGGACTCCGAAGGGCATTTCATGCTATTAACCTCTGCTCTGGGAGAAAATTCAGCCGGCTGCGTGATTGAAACGCCTCTCGTGGTGAAGGTTTTGTACGGCTCGTGCCGAGCTCGCGTGCTTGTTTGCCCCGATCGTTTCTTTAATTCTCTTCATCACGGCCAGATTGGAAAACTATTCATAAGCACATGGAGATATTCTTCAAGCTTAAAGCCACTCTGGGATCAAGTCCTCAGAGTTCACACGACGAAGATTTCCCATGTGTTGCTTTTATGAGGTTTATTATGAGGAAGACGTGTTCTCTGTTACACGGGTTAATGATCTGCTGCCTTCGCTAAAGCAAGTTAGCGTAGCTTGTGTGGTTATACATACTAGTGAACATACCGAAGTTCTTAAAAACAAAAAAATTAAAAGCCAGTTATTTAACTATGTAAAACAAACACTGTGATGTGCTTTAATCTGAGATAAGTAAACATGACCCATAACTGCCTTTACACTAGGGTGGTTTATTATTATTATTATTATTATTATTATTATTATTATTATTATACAGAAATATAAAGGAGCAATTGAATGGACAAACAAACCAATCAATAAATAAACTAAACAAAAAATAGTAAACTCAAAGATAAGAAATGTACTAGAGTTAAATAAAACTCTTACATTTAAACATGATGATATTTCCTTTAAATACATTTTCCATGAAATATTAATACAGAGTTTTACACTTTTTTATTTTTTAATAAATATTGAACTCTTTTTAAGGACCTTTAAATTGTAGTGCGAGCATCTCTCTCGATCTGTTTCTCTCTCTCTCTCTCTCTCTCTCTCTCTCTCTTTCTCTTTTTCTCTCTCTACCAGTTATGATGTGAACTTTATGATGCTTTGGGGAAACTGGGCCAAGTGTGTTCCTCTACAACAGAGCCTGAAGTGCAGCATCTCTCCACCAGGTTGCACTGTTGTACAACAAAAAGCGCTTTTCCATGCTGCCTGTGCGACTCCGTTCTCCTGACCACAGCTGGATGTTCTACATTTTCAATGCCACAACACATGTACACATGGTTTGAAGCACGACTCGGATCTGACCAAGAGCCCTGCTGATTTATCCCGTCTCTGATACGAGCAAACAGTCAGCTCAAACAAACATAAACATTTCGTACATGAATCTTTCTGCGTGTTTACATCCAGCGTCCGTGCGGTTCTCCGAGTTCGAGTGTAAAGTCCAGGATCTAGCAGGATTACTGTGGGTCAGGGTCACTGAGAATTCAACGAAGTGTGTCAGACAATGCTCTCTATTATCACCAACCCCCCTCCCCACGTTTCTCGAGCCGCCTCTGTATTATTTCTCTAAATGTTTGTTAGTGAAGACACTCTGGCGTTTTCTGGATCCATCAATCCTAAACCAAACACACTACGGCACTATGAATAACAGGATTCGGACGCTAAATAACACGCGGTCAAGCTTTCGATCGTCACGTCTTCGAGACGTTTAGTGAAAACAACCATACGTGTTTTACAGTGTCTAATTCTGCTTTTAGACACGCATATATTACCGTATTAAACCCTTGACATGTCTATAATTCTAATACTTAACATTGCCAAAGCTCACCAGGCTTTCCAATAATATACTGCAGCGATTCCGTTCGCTACCGTGTTATAAGTGTTTGTGTTTATAAGAAAAATCCATCTCGTCTGCTGGATTTTGTTTTCAACCGCATGCATTATGATAATTGGTTGCTTTTTAAAGAGAAACTCGATCCAGTGCGTGTAGATAATTACACAGAACTTGGTTTCCAAGAAGAAGAATTTCCTCCCTCTCTCTCTCACTCTCTCTCTCTCTCTCTCTCTCTCTCGCTTTTTTCCCCCATCATTTCTTCTTTAAGATCCTCCATTTTTGCACACACACATATAGACTTAAACGGAAGCGAGGAAAAAGTGGGAGAAAGACCAGAAAAGAAAGAGAACAGACTGTCTTTTCTATGCATAATTTAAAATCTAAAATGTCATAATGAAAGGCAGGAGGGGGGAAAAAAAGAAAAGAGAACAACAATAACACAATAAAAGTTAACTTCCAAGACGGGGTTGTTTTAGAGATCCACATTTAGAGCCTGACTTTAACACATCATAACATATTTATTGGCCTACATCGTTTAGCTTGTTTGGATAGCTAGCAGTCTTGGATAACCGCCACTAATTAGTTCCCATAAAGCTGTGTTGGTGCAAACAGCCCACGGAAGCCGAGCCTTAAATTAACACTCGCAGTGTGCTGAAAAGGACATAAATTACATTTTAATTGCTCCGTCTAATTCCAGGAGATGCATGTTTGCTGAGATCAAACCTATCATAATTAAAAATGTTCCATTTCATTTCGTTTCTGTTTTTCCCTCCCACCCTACTCATGCAGAGTTAATGAGAAAAGCTCAAATATTCCTCGTATGAAGGCCGCTCTTTGGCACTCTTTGATTAAGGTATGATTAAACCAGTTTATGGAAATTATTGCATGCATGCATAAATAAATAAATACGTAAGTAAATACTGTCTCCAATCAAGCCAGATAAAGAATGAGATTGGCATTTGGGTAATGTGAGTTACAGGGGTTGACATGAAGTTGTTATGTATATGGGGAATGAAGAAAAAAAAAAACAGGGTCTAGTTTGACCCAAAGTTCCTTAAGTGTAACTTCTGGTTTAATAGAATGTGGGGCCTAAACCAGAACTTTGTGGAATACTGTGTTGTACTTTATATGGGGCCTAAATCAGAACCTAGAGAAACGTCATACTGTATTTTTAGGGCACCTAAACCAGAACCTTGTAGAAGAACACCATATTGCTCATTAAGTGGGCCTAAACCAGAACCTTGTAGTAGAACACCATATTGCTCATTAAGTGGGCCTAAACCAGAACCTTGTACAACACCATATTGCTCATTAAGTGGGCCTAAACCAGAACCTTGTAGAACACTATATTACACTCTACCGGGGGCCTAAACCAGAACCTTGTGGAACACCATATTGCTCATTAAGTGGGCCTAAACCAGAACCTTATACAACACTATATTGCTCATTAAGTGGGCCTAAACCAGAACCTTGTGGAACACCATATTGCTCATTAAGTGGGCCTAAACCAGAACCTTGTAAAACACCATATTGCTCATTAAGTGGGCCTAAATGACGCATTGTGCACAAATTGAAGGACATTAATTTATTAATTTGTTATGGGGGGACACTTTTACCCAAAAGTCTCTACAGGTAATATAGAATCCAGTTAAAGCCCATAGCTGAGCACTTGAAGGTTCTCTTCTGGGATTTGAACTCACAACCTTCTGGTTGCTGGTGCAGAACCGAGACAAGACATGAGACGTTTGAAATTAAATGAAAGCGTTTACTGTAAAATATGAAATTGGCCATAATCAAACATCTGTGGTGAATTTAAAAAAAAAAAAAAAAAAGGATAAACAGTCCACCATAGCTAACAAGACTTCCATGCTAACATGGTCACACGGCCTCGTTGGAGGAAAGCAGGCCTGGGGTTGGAAACTCTGATAAACAGATGAAGCGTTCCAGAAATGTTGAATATCTTAGCTGAAAGAGGCAATTACAGAGTTCAGACCTCGCGCAGCCTCAAGCCACAGCCGACCACAGGGAGCAGGCTGGAGCCATTTCATGTCTGAATTCACAAGGAGGTTCTTGGCCAAGCCTCAAGTCCGTAAAGCGTCTATTCACTGTACGGCTTCCAGCTCATGCAGATACACATGTTCAGCAACATGCAGACACAGACGCAGACACACACACAAACACACACACTTGATCGAAGCAAATAAGCAAGTGCATGCATTCTGTATACGCAACACACCTTTGTTTTCCACACAATATATTCAGTAACTTTTATGACCTACAAACCCCCTTTCCACTCCTTCCACTACTATTACTACTACTAATATTAAGATAAGATAAGATATAACTTTATTAATCCCCCGTAGGGGATATTTAGGTCAACATAGCAGCAGGAAGGAATATAAAAGAACAGAATAGATGCCGTTCACAGACTATGTTCACTATGTACACAGAAGTGTTCACACACTATTTACACTATACAATTAATAATAATTATTTACAACCAGATAATGTCTCAGATATAATCAGGCTTAAATCTGTCAGTTTGGTGCTGTGGTGTTGTGGAGCCTGATGGTTGATGGCACTAATGAGCCTCCAAAGCGCTTTGAGGCTCGGGGCTGGATGAGTCTGCTACTACTACTACTACTATTACTACTACTACTATTACTACTACTATCATTATTACTACTACTATTACTACTACTACTATCATTATTTCTACTACTATTATTATTATTACTACTACTACTGTTACTACTACTACTAGTACTACTACTACTATCATTATTACTAGTATTACTACTACTACTATTATTATTACTACTACTGTTACTATTACTTCTACTACTATTACTACTACTACTATTACTACTACTAGTATTACTACTAATACTACTATTAGTACTACTACTATTATTATTACTACTACTACTACTACTAGTATTACTACTACTACTATTACTACTACTGTTATTACTACTACTACTATTATTATTACTACTACAACTACTACTACTATTACTACTACTACTATTAGTACTACTACTATTATTACTACTACTACTAGTATTACTACTACTACTAGTAGTATTACTACTACTACTATTATTACTACTACTATTGCTACTACTATTATAATTACTACTACTACTATTACTACTACTGTTATTATTACTACTACTACTACTACTATTACTACTACTATTAGTACTACTACTAGTATTACTACTACTGTTACTACTACTCTTACTACTACTATTACTACTACTATTACTACTATTACTACTACTACTACTACTAGTATTACTACTACTACTACTATTACAACTACTACTATTACTACTACTATTATTATTACTACTACTACTACTATTACTACTACTACTGTTACTACTGTTACTACTACTACTATTACTACTACTATTACTACTACTAGTACTACTACTAATACTACTATTAGTACTACTACTATTATTACTACTACTACTACTACTACTAGTATTACTACTATTACTACTACTACTACTGCTGTTACTACTACTATTACTACTACTGTTATTACTACTACTACTATTATTATTACTACTACAACTACTACTACTATTACTACTACTACTACTGTTACTACTACTATTACTACTACTATTATAATTACTACTACTACTATTACTACTACTAGTACTACTACTAATACTACTATTAGTACTACTACTACTACTGTTACTACTACTATTACTACTACTATTATAATTACTACTACTACTATTACTACTACTAGTACTACTACTAATACTACTATTAGTACTACTACTCTTATTATTACTACTACTACTACTACTAGTATTACTACTACTACTATTACTACTACTACTACTGCTGTTACTACTACTATTACTACTACTATTATAATTACTACTACTACTATTACTACTGCTGTTACTACTACTATTACTACTACTATTATAATTACTACTACTACTATTACTACTACTACTATTATTATTACTACTACTACTACTATTAGTACTACTACTATTATTATTACTACTACTACTACTAG
Source organism: Ictalurus furcatus (assembly GCF_023375685.1). Classification (NCBI taxonomy): domain Eukaryota; kingdom Metazoa; phylum Chordata; class Actinopteri; order Siluriformes; family Ictaluridae; genus Ictalurus; species Ictalurus furcatus. Next base: position 8,542,693 of record NC_071277.1, on the reverse strand, counting down.
TATTACTACTACTACTATTACTACTACTACTACTGCTGTTACTACTACTATTACTACTACTATTATAATTACTACTACTACTATTACTACTGCTGTTACTACTACTATTACTACTACTATTATAATTACTACTACTACTATTACTACTACTACTATTATTATTACTACTACTACTACTATTAGTACTACTACTATTATTATTACTACTACTACTACTAGTATTACTACTACTACTATTATTACTACTACTACTAGTATTACTACTACTACTACTGTTACTACTACTATTACTACTACTATTACTACTACTACTACTATTACTACTACTACCATTATTACTACTACTACTATTATTATTACTACTACTAATACTACTATTACTACTACTACTACTACTAGTATTACTACTACTACTATTACTACTACTACTATTACTACTACTATTATTATTATTACTACTACTACTACTATTACTACTACTACTACTACTGTTACTACTACTACTATTACTACTACTACTACTACTATTATTATTACTATTACTATTATTACTACTACTACTGTTACTATTACTACTACTATTATTATTACTACTACTATTGCTATTACTACTACTATTATTATTATTATTACTACTACTACTATTACTACTACTATTATTACTATTACTACTACTACTACTATTACTACTACTACTGCTATTATTATTACTGCTACTACTGTTACTACTACTACTATTACTATTACTACTATTACTACTACTATTATTATTACTACTACTACTATCACTACTATTATTATTACTACTACTAATACTACTATTACTACTACTACTACTACTATTATTACTACTGCTACTACTGCTACTACTATTACTACTACTACATTATTATTACTACTACTACTACTATTACTACTACTACTATTACTATTACTACTAATACTACTACTATTACTACTACTATCATTATTACTACTACTACTACTATTACTACTACTACTATTACTACAGCTCCACCCCTTTTTCTTGCCTCGCAAATCCGTGTGACTTATGTCTGTTAAACGATAAAGGTTATGGGCGGGGCTACTTTTCTTATGACTTAAGAATACTTTTAGATATGAATTGTTTCTTGCGTTTGAACGAATGGAACCCTGATGTATCGTCCTCCTCGGTTTTGGGTCAGAGAGGGTCTGAGCGACGTGGTCTCGGTCTGTGTCCGAGCGAACTCGAGTGTGTGAAAGTGATTCAATTCGAAATCGACTCATCTGCAGGAAGTGAATCAACCATACCGTGCGTTTTGGGTTGCAGAGGGTTTTATTTATTTATTTATTTATTTATTTTTGCGGACGTGAGCTGATAAAATGAGACGGTGATGAGCTCCAACACGACACACAAAAAAAGCTCAAATAAACTAAAAGCTTGTTAGTTCTATAATTATCTGTTCATTTTATTTCGCACTAGCTCTTTGACGGATGATTTTTTTTGTGTTTTTTCTGCACACTTAGGGTTACCATCGACGTATTTCTACCCAATCGACGAAAGAGATTTACAAGGAAGATTTCATTTCATTTTTGCTTTCGCAAACAAACCGACGTTTCAAATTCGCTCTGTGTCGGTCTCGACAAACGTACTAATTCGTGCGAGAGCGCTGTAAGAACTCAGCATGACTCAAGCGAAAACCCGTTATGTCGTCTCTTTTGTTCATTCATTTGAATTTGTATGAGCGTTCGATGATCAGCATTACTTACTGTACTTACATTACTTACTGCTGTAAACACTACAAACTTGTCCTTTTAAAACCATGTATTGCATTTATTTTATTAAGGGTTATAATTATGATTTTTTTTTTCCCCCTTTAAGCATCTGCCACATGACCGTTTGTTGGAATATTTAGAAAACACGAGTGAAGTAAGAGTCAAGAGATGCAATAAAAATGAAGCAGAGAGTGAGAGAGAGAGAGAAAGTGAGAGATTAAGAGAGGGGCTCAGCTGTGAGCAGCATCGGCCCAGATGACAGTAAATTGAAGAAAGCACAATATGAGCAGGTTTGAAGGCTCTTGAGTGACTTGCAGAGACGGCCGAGGTGTGTCGGCTCAGGAGCTCGCACGCTTCCATTCTCCCGTCACCATCAGGCTTTAATGACTGACAGGTCATCGATTTAGACTTGGACATTAGTCAAGAAATCATCACAACTGTGGCGCTGATTGCATTCGAACCTGTTTGCAAACAGTGCAAATCAAGCCAGTCTTATATATTTTTTGTTAAAAAATAAAATTCTGGGTTAAACAGTTGAGCTTTAGCAGTTAATTAATGCATGTTCCATTAATAGACCACGTTTGAAATTCAGGGGGAAAAAAAAAGTTCAACTTCAGTGCTTGTGTTTCGCTAATTCCCTCCTGACAGCGCTGCCTAGGAACTTGCAGAAGATTACGGTTTTCTCTTTAATTATGGCAGCTCATTTGCATATCTTTATAAATCGTGATGTATGGTAATATGCGTTTCCATAGCATTGTGTAACTCGGCCAGTTAATGTGCCCTGAAAATGTCAGCAAATATTAGTTTTTTGTTGTTTTTTTTCTGTCGTAGCACTTTGTTAAGGTGAAGAAATTTTTTTTAAAAAGGATTAATTGTCTTCTTTTACATTTGATATCATAAATCAAGCAGTGCATATTTTGAATGTAGTGTAACCTCCTGAGCCGAGCACAAATATTAGACATTATCCCTGGTTCTTTTGACACGTCTGGACGTACAAATGAAATTGGCGCGTAATACATTCTTAATAAAAATATGAAATCCTTAAGGGTTCTTCGGTTGCCGCTTTGAGGGAACCCTTTAAGTTTCTATATAGAAACCAATAGAAAGGCTTTTTAGAAGGTAAGGAACTCCAATGAATCCTTAAAGAACCTTCCCCCCCTAAGACTGTACAGCATGTATTAATTTGGGTAAGTATGTGGTATTAACTCCACATTACTGCTCATCATTTTCTTCATAATAACTAGAACCTGTCAGGAGTTTAAAGGAGACCTATTTAAAGCCTTTTTTACAAGATGTCATACAAGTCTCAGGTGTATCCAGAAGGTGTCTGTGGCGTTTCGGATCAAAATACCCCACGGATCGTTGATTAAACCGTGATGTAAATGCCGCTTTTTGAGTGGAAGATAAACCACGCCGTTTTCGTGTGCGTCTCTTTAAATGTAAATGAGCTGCTGCTCCCCGTCCCCTTTCCGGAAAGGAACAGCTGGTGCTTTCGGATACCACGACGACAACGTTAGCCGTGAAATCTGCTAACAAGCTCGTTCGGGAAATGGCGATTTTTGCAAACGTTTACGAAATATAAAGTGCAATCCTTGTGTCTTCTGGATATGAAGTTGGATCACAAAGAGTTGGTACTGGTCCATGCTTGAGAATCAAGTTTTTAGCGAATCCTGCATTGCATTGACCCGCGATCACACAGCAGTCTGGTGTAAAATGATTTATTTGGTATTTTATTTGGAGCACATTTTCCTTCAAAAAATAAAACTTCTCCAGGGCGTCTTCAGTGGCTCTGATGCCGGGAGAACATCAAGACTCTTATGTTCATTCTTACAGCCAACAACAGAACACGTACGAAGCTTATGAAGCCGAGACGTTCTTCTTATCACCGTAGCTGCTCCAGCTGCCCCAGAGAACATGGCCGACTGTGTGCGGCTCAATCAGGGGCGGAGCTATGCTAATAGGGCAGAGTCCCTGGGCGGGGCTTGTTCCAATATGAAAACGGCTCATTTTGAGACGGTTTATGATTTTATTGGGAATATAAAAAAGGAACGGATGGATTTTCACCATTATAGAGTGGTTGTGTACACGCTCCACTGACAGATGCTTATCTTTAAACACCGTTTAAAAGTGAATTTTGCATAATAGGTCCCCTTTAACATTTAGCTCTTGGTACCTGGGTTCTTTAAAGGTTGGTTGAATAATTAAGGGTTCTCCGCCTCCTAGGCAGGTTTTAGGGTTTTGGAACCCTTTTACAGTAGAGTACCTCATAGCTGCATGTATAATTTATGTGTAAGTATATGGGTATTAGATGCTTTTTTTTAATGAATTATTCTACACAGTCAAAAGTTTTTTTGGAATTTCTTATGTTTTATTACAGCTTAATCGTTATTATTTCTACAGAACAAACAATGAGGACTGTAAATCCGTGTGGAATTTATTACCTACTTGCTTTCAGATACTATTGCAACTCTAAACGAGAGCTTTGTTAAAGACGTGTGTGAGCGCTGCCGTGTATGTGTGTGTGTGTGTGTGTGTGTGTGTCCTCTCGCAAAATATGGCGGAAACTCCCACACGACGTTAAGGCGTGTACATGTCTATAATGCGACTAAAACAGGAATACTCCACACGTCTTAATTCGATTTGTCTTTACTTCGAGTATGATTTTATCCGGATTAAGGTAATCAGAAATCGCTGTTTACATGCTAGTTTCTTAATCAGAGTATCGTCATAATCGGGTTAATATCGGAATATCGTCGTCCGTGTAAACGTATTGATTGTCAGTGTGTACCGATTATAATTACTTTCATGGTACAGAGTTTGATAACCATAAAGCGTCACGTGTGTAAAAATGGCACTCGGGTACGTTTCATTAAAAAGCATGGCGAGTGAGTGAAACCAAGTAAAGCCCGAACGAAAAGGAACATCTCTTGTGTCTGCTTTCATCAGTTCTGCTCCTTTTTGTACATGATGCACATCTTCGGGGTGGACTATTAGTCTCTGTCACTTTCAAAGGAAAGCAATGAATCAAACGACGACAAAAAGAACACGCTCTTAAGCTAAACAGGAAGCTTGAAATCCATCTGAAAACACAGCTCAGGTATCGACGTTACTTCAGCTCTCTGCGTCGACTTTGATCCTTGCATTACGCTCCGTATTCACGTCCTCGTAAATGATTTTATTCCATAAAGGGACGTCGGAGTGGAAAATATCTTTAGATCAAGCGATTGCTCTGGATTGCTCTCCTCATTATGCATATCAAGTGCATCAATCTCGGGGAAGGCACACTTCAAGTGGGAGACGCCAGAGAGGACGTTTTGATGCCGCTGGGCCTCCGCGGCGCTTTGACCGATCACAATAGGGATCTGAGGTAGAAAGGTTCAGTTCCATACCTGACCATGCTGGTTTAAGAAGGCCAAGTTTCATTTGCAGGAGGAGAGAAGAGCGCACGGCAGAATGTGATTTTGCACTCAAGTGCTCTCTCTGTGTGGTGTTTTTTTGTTGTTCTCCGTACGGTTCATGTGACCCATCTGCTGTGCCATTGTAAGTAAATGCACCTCCAGCTCTGGAGTGGCCAGGTTTATTTTCTCCATCACTGCCAAGAAGGCCATCTTAAAAAAACCCCCAAAACAATGCCGTTAATAGAGATGGGCTGTATTCTGCCGACGACCCTTCCAGCGCAGGATAAATGGGTTTTTCCTATAGATTGCTACAGAATGAAAGGATATGTTCTCTTTTTAATTGCAGTTTCTTTTCATCTCTGCAAATGCTCCCTAACTGACTGCTAATTGATGTTGCTAGTCAAGATGACTTCCGGAGAAGATCTACGATGAACGTGGAGAAAGTCAAGGCCGTTTCTAGCTTAAAAGCTGTATGAGCAGTCACAGTCGCTTAGGGACTCCAGAGCCACCAAGGGGCTCTATAAGAATGTGGGATTATTTATTTATTTATTTATTAATTTTCTTCAGAAAGAAGAAATTTTGGCTGGACGTTGCTGAAGATTACTTTGCTGTACTGTACTGTACTGTTCAGGCCATTCGAGAGGTTATCAGGACAATTGTGTAATAATTGTGTTTGAACAGCTAACGTTCTCCCCGCACGCTTAGAACAAAGCGAATGACGACGACTTGTAGTAAAAGCTGTGTGTAGATGTGTTTGTAGGCCAATCCGAACGGAAAATTCCCATTTATGTTGATAAATGCAAATCAGCTGTAAATTACCACGTAAGTGACTGGATTTACATTTAGCCCCGCCTACAGAGCTCACAGAGAAACGAATAAACAGTGAAAGAACGCCTTCTAAGCATAACATGCACTAATATTTTTCTGCTACAATTTATGAATGAATTCATATCCAATGTGCGATTCAGTGCCATGACAATGTATATCTGGTGGAAAATAATATGCATTAATCTACCTACACTAGCATCATTTCCTTTGCTAGTTTAGGCTTTCAATGTCTTTTAGGTGACTTTTAATAATCTTAACACTACATGTAAAAGAAATGAACGTGCTCGAACAAGTAGCAAAATCTTTTTATAATATGCAACAGAATTCAGAGCTCCTCGACCGCCTACAGCATGAGAACCGACCGCTCGTGGCCACAGAATCCTGCAGCTCTCCAGGGGGCTGCAGTCCAGTGAAGCTATCGATCGGCATGTCAGGGCAAAGAGCGCATTTTCTAGCAGCCTCCATGCCGACGAAGCCAGCGGAGACACGAGTGTTATCTGTGGTGTAGACAGTGGCCTGGAGCAGACCTGAAAAATCCCAGAGCTAGAGCTAGCACAGAGACGGAACGCGGCACGAAGCCTCAACCTTCACCGCAGTTCTGCTGAAAACGAACAAAGCCATCATCTAGAAATCTGCAGCTCATGCTTCCATGTGAAACAGGTAGCAGGTTTGTTTTCATACGCCTTGTAAAAGTTTGACATTTTTCTATTTGATATAGTTCTGAAAATTACTGAGCTGAATGCTGTTTCGCTTCTGCATGTATCTCAGCCAGAAATAACGATATAAAGAAGAAGAAAATCACCATTTTACAGATTTTATTAACATTCCACTGAAATACGTCGCCCCTCCCTTTCTCTTTATAACCTGACCTGCTGATGGAGAAACTGTATTACCGATAAAATTGTAAAGAATCATGAAACGTCTCATCACTCGACTCGCCTCCATTCACGCTAATGTCGTGTGACGTTTAAAAATGTCGTCTGCTGTCATTCGTACAGATTGCGTAAGAGTCCGCGTTGGTGATGGTTTGATGCCGCATGTGCGTCACGGATCTTTTGCCACCGTGTTTGTTGAACCGGCTCTTTACCAGAAGAACATGCCAAATCAAGGTAACCTGACTAGCTAGAACTTTGACTAAATAGTTACTGTGGAAAACTAGCGATTTGAGGAGGACATGAAGCTTTAGACGCTTTTACTTCATTCTAGTTCATCTTTGGATTTCTTTCTTTTTTTTAATTCACCCTACAGCTCTTGTCTTTACTTTGCTGTCATGGTGTGAGCGTGCAGACGACTAGATGACTCCAATCTGGCTAAATACCGATTTTGACGACTTTAAAAGCGTGTATTTTTAATTGTGGGAAAAATAAATAAAATCTGAGCTCTGACTCCTAGCAAATTAGACACAAAATGGGGGGTGGGGGGGTGCATGAAAAAAAATCTGGACCTATTAAATCCATCAATTTTATTTAATATGATGTGTATACAATATATGTCAAATATATGACATTCATGTTCAGATACGTGTCCAAGCTCCATACGAAGGACGTAGGAGGCCGAGAGGGCCCGTATTACGAGTTTGGATACGGCTACAAATGGAAAATGGCGAGATTATGAGAAAACGAGTGTAAAAGTGAGAAACAGAGAGATGGAGTCAGGGCCAGGCTCATTAGCAGTCTGCAGCAAGTCACAGTTCGGCCACGGCCACGGTGGCACTGCTGATTATCCACACACAGAGCTGCAGGCTGGACATCACTGCTATAAAATGACTCTCTTAATAAGCCAAGCAGCTCGTCAACCCAGCCGAAGGGCTAATGGCGTCCTGCTGGTGGTGTGCTTTCATCACGTGTGATTGTTCTTTATCTTCCTCTTCTCCTCCTCCTCCTCTTCTTCTTCCTTCTTCTTTTATTCCAAACTTGTGGATAAACAAGCCCTGGACCTCGTCTCCGCATCACTAGCAGCATCATTATAAAACTCCTAAAATGGGTTCTCATGCTGCCTCGACCGGCGAGCTGACCAACAGATGAAGTGTTAACTGAGCACGTGGGTTAATGGCATGTGCGCCCAAAATGCTTTCACACTGAGTAAAGGAATATTTTTTTCTTTTTTTCCTCTTAACCGAATACGCATTCCTCGCCGGATACGGATGAAAAGAGCGTCTGGGAACTCGAGGCCCGGCCGATTCTGGGGTCGCGCACGAATATCACTCACTATTCAACCACGTCTCGTCTCTCTGAGAGGACACCAGTGATGCCACCCATTCCTAATGTCACGGGGACACGAGCTCGGTGTATTGCGAGACGATGATCATTGCCGAGCAGACGAGACGCAGTGCAGGACGAAGCAGGAATTTCCACACCAGGCTACAAACGCAAACAAAGAGAAAAGCAAATAAGTGCTAAGAAAAGATATTTGAAATGACCACGATGGCATGATCCCTTTTTTTTTTCCTTTTCTTTATCATCTTTTTCTGCTGCATATTCAATTCATCTAAATCCACAAATGAAACTCAGGTGAGTATCCTGCAGTGCCTGACCTTTATCTTCGTGCAAAAATAAAAACCAGATCGGACACACGGACAAATGGAAGCAAAAAAAAAAAACAACCCATTCATCTATGGAATGTTAATGAAATGCAAAAGCAGACGATTCCTCGCAACATTACGCCGAAGAGCAATAAACAAAATTGTCTATACATAAAGACACCCCGTAATTATGGCATAATTTGGAGCCTCCTCCAGTCCATGGAAATGTTTTGAGTGATGATAATGCGCCGCTCTGGACCCGGCTTTCCTACACCGACAGTTCCACGCCGCATAAATCAACGCTGTGTTCTGTTTATTTGCAATTACGCATGCGATTATGGCCTGTCATCACCGCAGCTCCTTATCGAGGCCCAAACCCTGCCGCCTCTTCGCTAAACGCCACTAAAACACTAACACGAGACAGCGGATTCCTTATTAAATTCATCTTTTTTCCATTTTCCAGAGTGCTTTTTGATGATTTGCAGTAGGAAGAAGAGTCAAACTCGTGTGTGTTTGTAATTAGCCGGAGTAATTAAGTTTAATTCGTACTTCCCATTAAAAAGGCAGCGGAGTTGTTGGGTTTAATTAACGCGCCTCTCCGGTTTTAATCCTTCTTGGTAACACGGACATGTTTGTGGCCGTGTCGAGCCAAACAGCACATGACAACAGTACCCAAAGGCAAGGAGGAAGGGCCGAGGTCACGCCTCATCTCTACTGCAGCATTAATTATTTTGCACACAGTGTTTAATAACATCACCAGTGCCCCCAAAAGGCTTCCAGAACCCTCTCTCACTCACTGTATCCACTTCATCATTTAAAAAAAAAACCAAACGTCGTTTAAACGCATCGGTTCGAACGACGCGAGCTCGGGATCTGCGGATGGCGGACGAAATGAACGGCCTTTTTGTTTTTAATGTGTGTTAAAAACAGAAATGACCGCCCTCTACAATGCGAGTAAATCACTCGCTAGGCGACTTTAAAAATATCTTTAATCAGCCAATGGCTAGTAAATTCTCAGATTTTACTCAACTGTGATTCGAGTTAGATGCAAAGATGTCGTTTCAGTCCGCTTTACACACCGTCTCCTAGCTGAGAGGACCTGGACCTGGTCCTGGAACAGACACTGCTGCTGAAGCAACCCTACAGAGATGAGATGCAAAACATTCTTCATCTTGTTCAGATTCTTCTTCTTCCAACTGCGAAAGAGCCTTCAGTGCCCGAAATTCATTTAGTATCTAGTTAGGTTTTTTTTCCTTCCCATTTTGGTTAATTTAGTTTAGTATACTTTTTTTTTCTTCTTTCAATTTTAGTTTTTATTAGCGGTAATAATTTTGATTTAAAGTTGTGATATTATTGATAAATCAAATTTACAGGAAGTGGCTGCACTTCATGACAGCATTTGACTCTTTCGTTATTTTCCTTCCATGTGCAAATAAGTATAAATAACACAAATCTATCCACGCAAGCTAATTCGCTCATTAGCCTGCTATGCAAGAGCTGAAAGTAAATGGATTTGTTATTGAGCGGGATGATGGTGTGAAGGGAGGTTAAGTGTTTCGGGCGGGCGAGTGTTAGTCTCTCGGAGCTGTGTGTAAAGCTGAGCATCGACTGAGGTGACTCCCGGAGGACCTGGGGTCAGCTGTAAGCACTCGTATACAGCTTCCTGCTTTAAGCCAATAACAGTCGCTGTTAAGAAACGGTGAGGGAGCCTTTAATTACAACTCGACTCGGGTCGTGTTTAAACTCTGGCGCTTTTTAGCGGAGAAAACCGGCCACACCGCACCGCGCCGAAGATACTCGATGAATAGATCGTTATTGATTTAGAGTGAAACGAGCAAAGCTTCAGCTCTCATCATGGCAAACACAACCGATATCTTTACATTGATCGACTCTAAAAGGTCAAGCGCTGCCCGGCTCGCGTAATCCAGTTACCCACACGCTCACTGTGCTGTTCAGAGGCATTTCAAGAAGCACTAAGTCGAGCTTGCTCACACGAGGACCCGTGCAGAATTTCCAAAGTCCCTCTCATCCTCTCGCCTCGCTTTGAACCCCTCCGTCTCGGTCCTCTCTCTGAGGCTTCTCGCTCTTCCTGCTCACCGACTACAAAGGCCGAATTTTGATGTGGCTGCACAGCTGGAACACTGCAATCTGAACGTCACAGCTGGATGAGAGCGAGGCTATCGGCCATCCCAGCGTCCCTTCACATGTTTACAGTACGGCGTGGCTCGGAACACGTTCACGAGGTGTCAGTGTGTACAGACACGTCCGAGATCCTCAAAAGCAATAAAGGTGACTGTAAATGATAAAAGAATGGAAATGACACTCAAACAGTCCAAAACAGGACGATGTTGCTGATTGGCTGTAAGATTGCTGTGGTCTTGCGAGTCGTTTGTTCTCTTAGTACACTCGTTAAATAAATCAGCCATGTTATCTGATGTTCTTATCTTTCCTGAGCTCATTCCCCTGAATGTACCATTTTTAAATCAATATTAATTACCCAAACTGCTAATGAAATGAATCTAGAACCATCTAGAACCATCTACGTATGTTAAGCCTACTTAAGAATTCAGGGTCTATGAATATGCGTGAATATACAAATAAATTCCTCATTCATCCTGCCCTCCCAAATAGCTAGCTCTATAGTATATTATACTAACTGCTATTAAACGTTCGCATTTCTCTCAATTTCAGTATCTGACTCATTTTCGCTTTTGCGTCACTTCTTTTTTAAATAAAGGGGAGGAGCCCTGGAAAAGCACAACCTTGGCTAGCCAAAGAGCTTAGCACACAGGTTCTAGGATGTCATACCAGAATCGTATGCATATCAGACACCCCCCCCCCCCCCCCCCCCCAATAAATAAATAAATAAATAAAATAAAGCCTTCAGATTTTTTTTTTTAACACATCATAAACATTTAGTATGGATTTTAGTATAGGCTTTCATGAGAAAGATAACGATTCTTAACACGAAAGCGTCAAAGAAGGAATGCTAACTAGGATGGGTAAGCGTGTTGTTATGGTTACAATTTGTGCGTCGCACGAGCCGTTTTTTTTTCTCTCTCTAAGTTCTGTTTCATTTCATTCTTGTTGCAAAAGTCCACCTCTCTGTTATCTGAACTCTTATCACACTCCCAGAGCCGAACTCTACAAACCGAAAGAGGAAACACCGTGGCCCGAGATGACCCTCCCACAGGAAGTGAAACGCAGGAGAGGAATTTTAGCTGGTCAGTGAAAGCTGTCTCATCCCCTCAGACAGTGGCGGGTTAGACGTGTAACACGACGTCTTAGGAATCTGATTGTGTACGGGAATCTCACACTGAAAAGCCAAATTCTTTTACATTTCAGAACGCTTTGAGCGAGCACATTAAATAATAAGCGGCTTCTCGGACGGGCTTCAGCGCCGAGTGACTCGGACACACACTGTTTTTAAAGCCTCGTACACACACTCTAGGTCGGGTCAGAGGCCGGGCCTGTAAGCAAGACTGTATCGATTCTCCGTTATTCCAGCAGGGCAGGAATAGCATTAGCCTGGTTCTGCTCGAACACACACACACACACACACACACACACAGACAGCCTCCTTTTCAGAGGAAGTCCTAGTGAGGCACTAACAGCCAAGTATGATCCACGGCTCACCTTTTGTTCATCAGGTAATTTTCACGACCGCAGAATTGAGAATCTGCTCCAGTTTTCATATAACGAGAGGAAGAAATGATCACGATTATATTCTTATTTATTTAATTTTTTCAAAACCAGAATAGTTTACTTACACAAATGAAGAAACAGAGAGATTTGTCTTGGCTGATTTTACAATAGAAGCCTGTATAAATCTTTGAATCAGAATAAATAAGTGTTTAAATTCAAATGAGTCCAATTAATCAAGCAGGAATTATTTTAGGGGTTTAAATAATAACTATACTCGCACTTCGACTCGAAACAAAGCCAGCTACCAAATGGAGGTGGAAGGAATTTAACTGTATTTTGTTAATCGATTTAAATATCATTTTAGAGGTTTACATAATTACATTTCTATTTAAAAAGAAAAATATATAAAAATCTTTATTTCTCACATTTTCATTCAGGCTTTCTGAGTAAGCATTACAAACCTGAAAGATCACGAGTCAATTTATAAGGCTACCAGGTCAATCACGTTTCTGTGCATTTTAAATGTATTTATTAGCGGACTGTTTAAAACGTCCAATCGCGTCCATGATAATTTCCATCAAGGACAAATCCGTTATCTTCGCTCAAGGACGATTCATTGGTAGTCTTGCTCGCTTTTCGCACACTGAATTACTTTAACGGGAAACAAAGGTATGCGTTTTGAATGAAGGAATGTGATTTGGTTGGATTTTCACATTTTTGCAGATAAAGCCATAAAAAATCAAACAGCAACAATTTCTAACTTCTGGACACAAGTTAGAAATTTACAAATGTGAGCTCATCTCCTTAAAAATGTTTTTTTTTAAAAAAAAAAAAAAAAAAACCTCCAGAAATTATTAATTTGAATCATTTTTACTAAAATTAGTACATTTAAGTACTAATCTGACTCAGTACAGTTTTAGAAATATTTAGAATACTTAAGAGAAGAGAGGAGAAACCCTTAAGTATCCAAAGAACCCGTGAAGGACCCTTTTTTCCCCCCTAACTTAAAATACCTAATTTAGCTATCTTGGTAGCTGGTACACTCATATTTTATTAAAGGTTCCGTACGGGTTCTTTTAAGGGTTCATTGGATAATGAAAGGCTTTTAGGTTCCACAAAGGAAACCTTGGAAACCTTTCTGACAGAGAAAGACTGTTTAATGGTTCCAGAGATCCAACCGAAGAACCCTTCGGGCTTCAAACGTATTTCAAGACAGTCCTTTTCCTTACCAAATTATGGTTTTGAGAGAATACCCTAAATTTCCACTTAAGTGTAATGTTTGTTTTCGTTCCTCAGAGTGACCTTGTGATCTAGCGCCAGAAAGTCATTGAAATCCAATCTCTAACGTTAACCAGTTAGCTATGTCTGGCTACCGTCTGGCGTCTTTCGGAAGCGACGTGAGAGCCGGAGACATGCGAAAACGTTTTTATATCATCACCGCATGCATGTGCCACTTTTCAGGCCGAGCAGAAGCCAGGATTAAACCACAACATGACCTCAGTCAGTCAGACGCGAGCCACAAACTCGGATCGATCAAAAAAGCCCGTGAGACTCGAATCACACGTTTCCACAATAACCATGCAGTTTTCTGTCTTCGGCTTTCTGAGTTGTTGTTTTTTTTTCTTTTTATAACCAGGCGAGTGTGGTGGAAAACGTTCCCAAACAAGAACTCGGCGTTTTCCCAAAATCTGGAGGAATACCGTCGCGCCACATGCCTCACCACACTACTCCGCTTTCTGGGGGTTCTAAAGGAATCCTGTCTGAAAATGCTTGTGCTTTCCCCAAAGAGGCAAACTAATAAAACCTTTAGGGTTCTAGATTCAACCATTAAAAAAAACCAAAAACCTCCAGCCCTATTTGGACTGGATTAGTTTTACACGAGAATTATTCTGTACACATCTGGAAAGATTGACCCTTTTACTGACCTACTATCTGAGATAAATATATATATATATATATATATATATATATATATATATATATATAATGTATGTATGTATGTGTGTGTGTGTGTGTGTGTGTGTATATATATCTGTGTCCAGATTGACATGTCAGTAAAGATTCTGTTGTGTGCTGTAGGAAAGAAGGTTTTGTGCTTTTTTTTTTTGTATAAAGACGTTTCAGGGGTGCTTGCTGTCTTCTGTCGTTGACCACAAAAAAAAACAAAATTTAAAACGAAGAACAATAAAATATATGGATGAAGTACCAGAAAAGTGACACATCCTGGGTGTTTTAGATACATTACTGATTTCGTCAGCTATTCTGCTACCATCTACATAAGGGTCATGTGACCACCTAATGATAGTCTAAGCCAGAATGCCAGAAGATGCTAGAAGCTGCTAAAAAAGCGAAATGCCAAAATGCCAGAAGCTGCTTTTTCCTGAGATTCAAACAATTAACGCATGTTGTATGAACGTGAGTTTTGGAAACTAGCCAGCGAGTTAGCTGCTCAATTTTTATTTTATTTATTTTTGTAATGTTTGCCATAACAACCACCATTTTGTTCATCATTGGCTAAACATTTCTAGGTATCACGTCCTCATCTAATTGTTTTGAATACGATCGGTTCAACATGTTTACTGACATCACAACCCATGCTCGGACGTAGCCCCGCCCCTAAATCATTTTAATTCAGTACCATACTGAGAGATTTTCTGGATTAAATGGAAACCGAATTGGTCTGTAATACCAACGTAGAAGAGGGGGGGAAAAATGAAGTTCAGGGGGTCTTTAAATAAATTTTCCACACTGAGACCAACTATCTAAATAAGTAAAATCGAAAGTGTGGAAAGAGAAATGAAAAGTCTTTAGCAGAGGTTTAAATGAACTTATTAATTCAAATCAAACTCTATACACATGATTATAGTTATAAAATTATTAGCTAGAATGAAGTGATGATGATGATGATGATGAAAGGCACTACATTACAGTTTCTTTTTTTGCATGCGTGTGTGTGTGTGATCTTCCTTCTCTTTGATGTTGTAAGCTTTTTTTTTTTTTTCAGATAATGTACAGAGGATAAAAATACGACAGCGTGTAATCTGGCACTTATCCCACGAGAGCAGAATTCCAACGTGTGACACATGTCAAGAGGAGAGACACACGGAGAGAGGGGAAAGAAAAATCTTAAATCTTGAAAGAAATGCGATGCTTCTTTCTAACTGAGCTCAGTGCACCGACTCATCACTTATCACTTTAAAAGAAAAGAAAAGCTGGAGGTTTTAAACGCGGAGTGAAATTCAAGGTTTTCATTAAAAATGATAAATACTGCGTGCGGGAGACGGGGAGCCGGGTCGGAGATGGTGATTAGAGAACCGTGATGAGCTGTCGTTTACCTAAGGCTTTCAACTATTTTTATTTATTTATTTATTTTACTTTTTGAACAACTTAAACGATGTTCTCTGTGACAAATTCTTTAATATATGTGTATTAGAAACATGTGCATAATGCACAAGTCTGAAATCAAGCCGCTAATCCAGCTGACTTTTCGAGTGCTTACAGTATACATTTGTCCAAATGTATAAAATGTGTGTGTACAGGATCTGTGGGAAAAAAGTGAGAGAGAGAGAAAGCGGTCGAGAGAGGGAGAGTGTGTTAATGATATATCTTCCTACATTGGGCCTGTGATTCCAATTTGGAGGCTGTCAGTGGAGGGTGATGGAGTGTCGGAGCTCGAGGCTTGATATGTGTGGAAAGGGCAGCAGCTATAGAGCTCAGCAGTGCCTTTTATTACACACACACACACACAAAATGTCATGAACATACACTGAGGCCCACACACGCTGTCATGGCCCACACACACACACGCACGCACGTCAGGCCTTTCACATGCTACACACACGTCCATTCGGAGAAAAGCAGCAGCCAAAGCGAACACAAAATAAACCATGCTTTGAGAACGCCAGTTAATTGAAATGAGGAAAGGGTGCCAATATTTTTGCTACGTGACGTCACTGGGTGACGTCGGACCACGCCCAGGGTGGGCGTGGTCCGAGGCGTGTTTATAATTCGAGATGAGCAATATGAATATAATTATCGCTATCGTGATAAATTGTCACAGTGTACTGGGGGTATACTGTGGGGTGGCGGGTGTACATATGAGCATTTCTGTTGTGAAACACACCGAGCCAATCACATCCAGTATGCAAATAATTCGATGAGGATATGATGCCTGCAAATTTTTAGCCACGTGACCTGCATGCTAAGCTAGGGGGGATGTTACGGAAAAACTATATAAATTTCGAGGCTAGTTTGCTAGCAGTTAGCTAGCTGGCTAGCTATTCGAGTTGTCTGAACATTTCAATGTTCCAAAATTCACGTGCTTTCTAACCGGGTAAAATTATGAACTTTGCAAGTGTGAGCCAATAGAAAACTAGGGCAGAGCTTTGAAGACATATTTCTGGAAAAGAACGCAGAAGGTAGGAACCGCTAATTATCGTATTTTGCTCCACCCTGACGAAGATGCTCGGGAATGGACATCACGTATGCTCGCTGTTTAATAAAGGAGGCCCGGACGAAGCAAATTCGGCAGGACGGAACAGCTCGGAAAACGTTTTCGACGATAACGTGACATAGTGACAGACGGAGCACGCCATCCCAGCTGTCCATATGGATGAGGGCGTGTCTGGGGTCCGGGGAACGGCGGCGCTGAAATGCAACGCCATGGAGTTTACTAATTTAATGATTCTCGTGGTGCGGGTTAATTGCAGCACACGCTCGAGGAGCTGCTGAGGAGCTTCATTGTGGAGGCAGATGAAAGGAGAGGACCTGGGCCTTGTGCGACACCTCCTCGTTCTCCTCCTAGTCCTCCTCGTCCTCCTCCTCCACGTCCTACTCCACCTCCTCGTCCTCGTCCTCCTCCTCCGCCTCCTCCTTCTCATCCTTGTGTGGCTGCTTGAGATGTTAATACAGTGGTGTCTGTTGTCTCTATCTCTCTCTCTCTCTCACACACACACACACACACTAACATGGCTAACAAGTAGTGAAAGTTGAGCTAAGCTATCATCCCCCCCCCCATTAATATGCAATCAAAGATTTGATAATCATCTCTGGTCACATTTTATTCTTCATATCTTTCTATGCGTTTTATTTATTTCCGTATTAACAGGACTGACTTTCTGTGTGTGTGTGTGTGTGTGTGTGTGTGTGAGCGCTCGTCAGTACAAATCGTATATTTATAAATAGGGTTGGCTGCTATGACAAAATAATATCGATATTGTGATGGAATTAAATTGTAGCACACATTAATGAGAGATTGCGGGTCTCGCAGTGGCTTTTAATAACTTTTTCATATCTTCATAACAATTTACAAACTGGAGAAGCAGTTGAACGGATCGAGTTTTCTGCTTTTTTTTGTAAAATTGTAAAATGCTACTTTTTTTGGTAGATATTAAAGAAAAGTATCATTAAAATAAAGTTTCAAGAGTTGTATTTAAATGCAACAAATATTCGATAACGTACGATAAAACATTCGTCTGTCGTCATGTCTTCGAATATCACAATTACGATATTTTCATATTTGCAGCGATAATATAAGCTTTGAAACGAAGATAACAGACCTTCTTAGGATACATCATTTTGTGTTTTAATTATGAACTATATAACTTTAATTATTAGTTTTATGGAGTAATCGGGACATTTACAACTTTACCAATTTATGCGTTTATATTTTGGGGCGGGGCCTAAGGGGCGGGATCATCGTGTGGTCATGTCGTGTCCGTAATTTTCTTCCGAATCGCTTCTGCGGAGACGAACCCGACGCCTTGACGTCTTTTCAAATAGAAATTGAAAGCTATGCGTATTTATTCCACACAGGAGGCTGGACGGAGCGAGCTAAAAATTTTACGAAATGTTATTTATTTATTTATTTTTCTTCCATTCAGACTTCCTTGAATTCCAGCTTCATCTACATTTTCTACAGGAAACCTTCTGCCTCCTTCAGTACAAAATCTTGCATGTTTACAACTAGACTCTGCGTCTCTTCCACGTTCGCACCAAACGAGCATGATACAGTTTTCCTAAGAAGTTCAACCCCAAAATCCAAAACGAAAACGTAACCCCGTATTCCTAAACGTTTCTGAAACGAAAGAAAACGAGCAGCATTTTCGCCGAGACCTGTCAAAACCTCTCTCTCCGTAACAGACGCTCCTCGTTTAGCAATTAGTTCGGTGAAGTTTTTAGGCGGTGATGGGGAGGAGGAAAGGAAAGGAGAGGAGAGATGAATGAGAGAGAGAGATCTAGAGAGGAGGGTTGAATCTCGTCTCTCTGGCTGTTGGGCCTCAGCAGTGCCCCGAGGCAGTGGAGACAATAACTGACACATTTCCTAAGCGGGCATAGTGATGCCCCGTCTCCTGCTCCACAGCCTGGGCTCGGACCTGATCCCCTAGAGCTCAACACACTCCCTTTTATCCCATATCCATCAGAGAGAGCTGACAGCCTGGCCCAGAGGGGCCTGCACACACACACACACACACACACACACACACACACACAACCCAAACACCATCATCGAGTCGTGCTAGGTGTGCTGACATCTTTATGATAAACACAATATGCAGAAAACTGCATATTAAAGAATACAAATGATGATTATGTCCACAGGGCACTGGGACAACACTAACCGATATGATGGATGGGTGCGCAGGAAGGTTTTATGGGTTGTGCGGGGGGGGGGGGGGAAGGCAGAAACAAAAGGAGATGAAATTGCAAAGCAGGGAAAGGGGAGGAAATCACTTTCGGGTTATGAAAATCATTCGCCGCTCGGCAGAGAGATAAGAGGAAGAGGAGGAAATAAGAATGGAAATAGCATTGCCTGGAATTATTTAATTGAAAAAAAAAAAGTGGTGTGATAAATTCCCGCGAATCAACCATTTATCAAAAAGGGGGAAAAATACGAAACGCTACCCAGAAAAGCAGGTTTCGGGGCACGTTTTCTTGGGATCGTCAGATCCTAGACTGGCATTCTGTTGAATTTCCGGATTCTGATTGGTCAGAAGGCATTAACGAAATTTTCTCTGACAAATCACAGGTTTATATTAATGCACTCATTCTAATAGGCTATGTTATCGTTTCTATAGCAACAGCTCGTTCACAGGGAATTAAGTTTTCTGTACAAATAATGATCATTTATGACTCGCTGGTGAACGCAATACTTATCATTTTATCGTTTTTTTTTGTTGTTGTAAAAGTCTAAAATAAAAGAGCGGCCAGATTTCAGGTGGTGATGCGTGTTTTCACGTTACACACAAACGTAATGTTTTATTATAGACTTGTGTAACATCACTTTGTTTTGCTGATCTAGACGGAGATGTACGTTTAACGTTTACGGAAAGAGTCTCCCAATGTCAAAGGTGAAGATTTCAGTTTTCTGATATGTTCAGGATGGCGGATTTTGTACTTTTGTGGGGTTATTTTTTGGTAACATGACGAGTTGCGTTTATAAAAATAAATAAATAAATAAATAAATAAATTTTAAAAATCTTATTAAGGTTAAGAGAAAAATGACACCGGTCAAGGGGGAACGAATGTTTATAGCTGCTATAACGTAAGTGATAAGAAATAACAAATGCTAAGAGACACAAAAAGTGTGGGTTTTTTAAATTATAACAAAAAAAATTTAATTGTTGGCAAATTACGGTGGTATAAGAGGAATAAAACACTTTGTGTTTCTTACTTCACAGCTGCTGCTACTGTATCCCAGGATTCGGGGGGGGTGGGGCGGTGTAATGGGGGGGGCGACCATAAGAGCATTAACAAGGACAATTTAGTAACCGAGCCATAAATTGTACTCATGCAGGTCTCTCTTATTGCCAGGCTTTAACAGTGTGAGTGAGTGAGAGAGGGAGGACACCGAGGCGCATGCACAGGCCTTATTTAACCCCCACCCCCATACATTAATGATCTTAATGATGAGAAAGGTGAACATCCTCGCAAAGTCAGGCCACCCTAATGCACCTCCGAGGCTCGGCCGCCGCACTTTATGATGATGTTCCGTGCAATTAATCAAAGTGGCATTTATTGCTTATGCCAGACATATTAAATTGTTCCCTTGTCCTTTGGACTCGGGGGCTGCCGGAGCGCCATTACGAGCTCGACAATTGCTAAAGCTCATTTCCTGTTTTTGCTACAGGTCACAAATAATCTTTAAGAAATAAAAGAAGGTGCGTGCATTCTTTTTTTTTTATCTTCTTTTTTTCCCCCCGTCCATCTCTGATTATAATGTGAAAGTATATCGGATGCAGGACTGAATCGTTGGGATCCAAGGAATAATTTTTTTTGATATGATACATATACATATTCACACGCAAATGCGGACATGAGAGGGAAAAAAAATAAGAAAACAACTGTAACGTATAACATTTGTTTTGTTCCATATGTGATGGAAAAAAAGGCTTTCCTTTTTCTTCTTCTCCTCCTCCTTTTTTATTTATTTTTTCCTCAGAGGCTCTGACGCTGTCGATTGTCTTTTTCACAGCCACAAAACAGCTCATTACGGGAGAAATCATGCTCCAGCGTGGCGTGTGGTAAAACAAGCCATTAGCACACAAACAACGAGATAATATATAATCACGCTCGTAAACGTGGGCAGCTGGGTTAAGCACAAAGGCTTTGGTGAGATGTTATGACAGCAGCACCTCCTCTGCTCTTCTAATACTGTACCCTCAGATCCAAAGTGTGTTTCTTTTCTTCTTCAAGATACATCATGTAAGAAATACAGGGAAAAATCTTTACCTAGGGAAAATAATCAACGTTACTGTTACCACCTCGAAGTAGCGTTCTAATAATGGCATGCATGAAGTGTTTTATTCCTCTTGTACCACAGCATTAAGCCAACGATCATGCAAAACAATTCGTTCCTGTTTCTTTTTTTACTTGTCTTATAGCAGCTATAAACACTCGTTCCCTCATCAGCCTCTTTCTTTTCCTCCACAAAGGAGCACTACTGTCAGAGCCGCTGTTCTACAAAATTTAATCAACACCAGGCCCAATCCAGAATACAACCAGTGTTGTATAAGTACAGCAAGGTGATAACTACGGCATTCTTAAAGCTGCAGTGTGTAACATCAGGGCGGTGTCATTTCAGACTCGGTGTATCATTTTTATTAAATCTATACCACAACTTGAATTCTTCTTAAATACTTTCTTTTGCTTTAGCATGCAGAAATGTTCTCCTGCGAGTCGATCACATTAACACTCTAACGAATTCCTAAATCTCTAAAAGTTACACACACACGCTTTAAACTTAATTCAAATAAGGAACAATATAAACAAAAGTATTATTGATTTACGTAACATAACTGTTTTTAACATGTTTTCTTGATCACTTGATATTACATTTTGTAGGCAACGTACGCTCCACGGAAAAAAAATCGGCCATCCTCGCCTTTTCTTAATGTTTTTTTTTAATGTCATTTTTAAATCGCAGCCTTTAACGAAGTGAGGCTGAATCCCAAACAGCTCATATTGTGCACTACGGGCCCTGTAGGACCCCATTTGAGCCATAAAACTGCATATATTTTTAGGATGTGCGCTTTCTCTTTAGTTTGCGAATTACGAATATTTAATTTTTTTATTGTACAAGTACAAAGAGATTCAGTGATTCTGATTTTAGCGGATATAAAAACAAACGAGTTTGCTTGTTTTTGTGTTAACGTCTCCAATCATGAAATCCTGGAGGGACTGTCTGATTAACCCCAAATAAAGATCAGCTGTTTTCTGTAGGATTTTCTTGACATCATCTTGGCTTTTGTCTGCTTTCGAAGCCCTGGTCCACAAAGAGCTTACAAAGCATGTACAGGATCTCCATTGTTGAAAGATATCGATCAGGAGACGGGGACAAAGTCATTTCCAAAAACTTTTTTAGAAGTACCACGGAACAGCATGAAGGCCGTCATCAACAAGTGGAGAAAATGGGGCAAACCAGTGACATCACCAAGAACTGACAAAAGGACAAGAAGGGTACTCATCAGCGAAGCTACCAAGAGATCTACAGCAACATTAGAGGAGCTGCAAGAACATCTGGCAAGTGCTAATCACTCCCTGCCTGCAACAGCAATCTCTCCTGATCTTCACATATCTGGGCTATGGGGTAGGAAGGCTAGACAGAAGCTCTTTCTCACAAATCACCTCAAACCATGTGACAAAATGTGTTCTAAAATACCCGTTTAGATCAAAAATAAGGCAGTTTATCACGTAAAATACACCATACCCATGGTGAAGCACGGTGGTGGCAGCATCATGCCATAGTTCTGCTTTTCTTCAGCTATGACTGTGGCTCTAGTCAAGATAGAGGGAATCATGGATATCTCCAAAATACCAATCTGTTGTAGCACAAAACCTGCAGGCCTCAGACGGATGAAGATGAAGAAACATGTCACCTTCCAGCATAATAACGACTCGAAACACACATTCAGGTTCAGACAGTGTCAGACCTGTAGACGTTCATCCTATCAGCATTAAATACGGATCAGCAGCATATGGATAATAAAAAATGACTATATAGGTGGACGCACACCAGCGAGTATTTAAAATTTGTATTCCCCCTTCCTGCTTCTCCATGAGTAGTCGGTCTTCTATGATCTAACTTGCAGCTGCAGGCTTTTGTTGCGGGGGGAGACAATTATTTCAGCGGGACAGTCGGTTAGTTAGTCCAGCCATCAGGGTGGCATCTGCTGTCCTGCTGCGCTGCCGATTGTGTCTGATGATGAATGTCGCAATCAGGACCATCAAAATGGGGGACCCCCCACTGTTTTTAATTGCCAGAGCTGAGCACTGGCCCATTTGTTATTACGCCGAGGTTATTACCTCACACCGAGTGTATTAACAGGTGAAGATAATTGATGAGAAGTAACCCCCCCACCCCTCCCGCACCCCTGCCCAGCGCTCTTTCAAAGGGACCCGGTGTAATTATGACATAATAAATGTACAGGACGGCAGCAGTGGGGGGCAGCATTAGACAAGTAAAAAAAAAGGACCCAGCATCAAGCCTTACCGAGAAGTGCAGCAGTGCTGAGAATAATACTCGCTTATCGGGTATCTGATAGGGGCTGCGTAATTAGAACTACAATGCGTGTAATTAAAAAAAGAATGCATTTTTCTCTCTCGCGCTCTCTTTTAGGAGAAATGTATGCCTACTGTTCCTACAATTCATTGATTTGCCTTTGGTTTTTTTTTCTTTTCCCTCGGTTGCTTTAATTAAGATCCCAAAGAACCAGAAGAGGTCAGGGATATTTCTGACGTGTGCGTTCTCCTATCAAGGAAATGAGAATCTGGGTGGTCTGCAGCATACGAGGAAGGGATTTGAATCTCTCCGTGGAAATGCCGCCGGGATGTCTGCTTCGCCTCACCCGACCATCAAAACAGACCAAAATAAAACTGGACTGACCAGATTCTGAGGGGGCGAGCACGAAGGCGTTGAGAGAGCGGCTGTCGGCCCACGACCGGCGAGAGATATGTTTATATATTTATATTTATATATACATATATATGAAGCGTCAGCAGCTTAAGAAAACAAACGTGATTTTTTCCAAATTATTTAGCAAGCGTAGATAATAATTACCAGCGGTGAGACGTGTGGTGCTGGAAGAGACCCAGGCACAACAGAATTCATGGGAGGATGTGGCCGTCGCCGCCTCCGCACCAAAATCCTGTAATTACTAAAGCTCAATTCTCTTCTTCTGCTTCCACCTTTTTATTTTACAGCCATCTCTGTACTGCACATCTTTTAACGTATTAAAGATGTGCACTAGACTGAAACGTGCTAGGCTATGCTATGCCGTGCTAGCACAGCCAAATAAACACGGTCATTAGTGCTCAGCCTGAGTATCCTCCTCCAGTTATCCTATCCTTCTTTCCTTTCTCTGTCTGAGATCTGACTGAGTGACTGCCGTGACTGTGGAGGGCAGGAACATGACAAAAGCAGCAGCAATGACAAAGTCTGAGGTCTTGTGCAGCTCAACGGGACGCCTAGCTGTCAAGAACCTCGGAGTGTGTCTCTGTGTGCACTCCACGTTAATGAAAGGAGCGCCTTTTCAGTGTGTGGGGGGGTGTAGCAGACGGAAGGACAGTCGAGGCCTCGACAGTCAGCACAGCTGTGTGCAGTGGACTGGAAATCATTACCTTTGCTTTGTGTGTGTGTGTCTGTGTGTGTAGTATGTTTTCTATTGTCGCCTATACATTAGGCACAGAAATGGACATTTCTTTTATATATATATATATATATATATATATATATATATATATATATATATATATATATATATATGTACAGACACACAGAGAGAGAGTACATCCATGTGTAACATCAGACAGCCATTTATAAAAAGTCAGACTCAACTAAACACAACACACACTCTGTATTTCACAAAATATGGATTTTGCGTGCAATTTGTTTTGTGCCCTCGGTGTCGGCCCCCATGAGATCAGATCATCATGACCTGAGTGTCACGTTACATTTGAATATTTTTGACGAATCCTCATTTCCTGCAAGCAAAATTCCTTCAGGAAGAATTGCAGTGACCTTGACCGTATAAAATGTTTTTTCCTCATATAATTATCAGCTGTGTAACGTACAATTGCATTTGCACATCCACACGAATGACGGGTTACGTCTTTATTCCCGACGAGCGGACGTGCCTCGGAGTGATATCCGAGCGGAATTCATGAATACGTCCCGCTAATTATAGCGATCTTGCAAATGATCTCCTTAAATATTAATCCACATCACTTTACACAGATCGCTGCGAGTTGTTCTGTCAAGGAGAACGCCGCGTTCGCGTTCGGACGCGTCGCGTAAGCTTGAGGGAGGAACGCTCGACAGGAGCAGACGAAATCCGGGAACCATATGGGGGAAAAACGGTTACGTTTACAAATGACACGGCCTCGCCTTTTACCCTTTCACTGATCACTCGTAAGGTGAAGAGATATTAAGATTACTATAATGCGGGTTTGTGTGATATACAGGATGTTTTGTTCAGTTCGGAGCAAGAAGATATCACACACGTGTTCAGTTTCATGGTTAATATGTGCAGCTTCTCATCTCGCACTCGTTTGGACCGAGGTCAAATGGATGTCAAGATTTCCACAAGATGTGGAAAAGTTTCAGATTTTATGTTGATAAATGCCAGTTACATTACCCGTACATTAGCCATGCTTTAAAAAAAAATCCCATAAAAGGCAAAGCTCACAGACAAGTGAAAAGCAATAAATGACTACTAAATGGTTCAAGAGCACCTCATGAGCGTGGCATGCGCTAAATCTTCCAGTAATGCAGCTCGGCCACTGCAGCGCGTCGCCTAACGTCAACACACACTAAAGGATCGCCTTATTGTTGTCGTAATAGAATGCCTAGCCTTATTTGTGTTAACTTACGGATTTGTTTTGGATGACTTTCGTTCACGTCATTAAGATGAACTGAAACTTGTGTGAAATCAATTTAAACTTCACACCGCAATCCAGTCAGTATATAAAACCACTCTGAGGTTGACGTTAGCGTTAGAGTTTACACAAACTCGAGAGAGGATGGATTTTCCTGAACATATAAACGCTTCTTATTTACAAATAAATTAGTTTGTATAAAGCGTGACGGATGAGGCACGCTCTCGTTCATTTCTAACATTTTTAAAACTTTTTTTGTGCATAAATTGTAAAGTAGAGTTACATTTTCACTTGTTTTTTTTTTTTCTTCCCTCCATCCCAAACCCAGAGTGGATTCAA
The DNA here is from genome assembly GCF_023375685.1 of Ictalurus furcatus. Taxonomy (NCBI): domain Eukaryota; kingdom Metazoa; phylum Chordata; class Actinopteri; order Siluriformes; family Ictaluridae; genus Ictalurus; species Ictalurus furcatus. Next base: position 8,516,833 of record NC_071277.1, on the reverse strand, counting down.
ACTTTTTTTTTGCACTCAACTGTAACATTTCAGCTTTAACAACACTTTTGGTTTGAATATCGGATTCCGATTTACATGCGAGTGCATGAAGTGGCGATTTTTATGTATTCAGAGAGTTACACAGCGGTGTGAGTGAACGGAAGCGGTTCTGCTTGTCATCCTGTCCGTGATTGATAAGCTCGCCAGTGCAGCGAACAGAGAGAGAGACACGTCTAAACTGTTCAGCTACGCCTCGCACCGTCATGCGTACAGAATGGACTGGGCACAGACCGGTACTGCGCTCTCGCTCGGCACTGTGTAGCGAAAATGTTTCGAAATGTTGTGCTGAAAAGACGCTTATTAGACGTCAGCGTTCTGCTCGGGTGCGTTTTTTTTTTGTGCAGCCGCAAGAACAACTTGTTATCATTATTATTATTACTAATATGATAGGAGATAAACTTATTTATTTATTTATTGCTGTTCTAGGCCATATGCGAAATAAATAATTGCTGACGAGGGTAAAATAATGTCCCAGCATAATTTTCAAGCCACTTTAGTCCAAAATTACACTTACATTATTATTATCTAATTTATATTTATTATAATTTGATTTTAATTTGTATTTATTGATATATTTTATATTGTGAACACTCTATTTTTCTATCTTTTAATGATTTATAAAACATAATTTTTCTATTTAGGAAATTTTCCCCCTTATACGCCCCACCATCCATCATCCCCCAGCCCCCACCCCCACGGGCCCACCTGACTCTTTCCGTTTTTTTTCCCCATTATTTTTTGTACTGATTTTTCATTTTTTATTTTGAGGATTTCTTTAGATTTCTTATTTTTTATTTTACAAACTCTATCGTTATGATTTGATAATCTATCGTTATGATTTTTTGTTCTGTTTCTCATGTTGTTTCTTAATGATTTTTGATTTTATTAAAATAATTACCATTGCTGCTCATATATCTGTACTTGATTCTTTTTATTATCTTTTTAATTTCTTTGTGAATAATTTTATAATAATATTTAAAAACGTTTGTAGAGTGTTTGTTTGTTTGTTTGTTTGTTTGTTTATTTATTAGATCTGAAAAGCCAACATGGATCAGGTACACAAGGATAAAACACTAAACACAGAAGGAGTCATGAAGTAATAGTGTGTATGTGGGTGAACGGGGGCACTAAGTGTATTTCATGCTTACCGGTAAAATGCATCAAAACATATTATTCTACATCAAAAAAGGCAACAAGTGCATGGCACATGACTTTTTCCCTCTTCTTAAGTGCCAATATTTTTGATGTCAGGCAATTATGATGCCATCAAAGCAACGTGGATTGATTTGATTCATCAGCGGCATTGAGAGAGAGCGAGAGAGTGAGGGGGGAAAAAAAGGAGAGTGCGCTGGTGTACTTATTGAAATGAGGCCATCTAAGTTGCCTTGGCTGCTTTTCAAACTAAAGAGAAATGCAAATGCGGTCATAGATGAGTGCCTGAGACATCAGCGGGTTAATGGAGGTCTGAATATCGCTGTCCAAAACGATGTTATCCATGAAAGACTAAATCAATCATAAACAACGAGCGAAAAGAAAAGGCGCTGGCTTTAGAGCCAATTAAAAGCAGGGTGACATCACGAAAAAATACTTCTTTCCATAAATTAAGTGGCCTGCCATGATTGTTTTCTTGTTTACTACATCGGCGAGGCGGTGTTTGATGTATGCGTGGGGCACTGTGGGCGATGTTTTATGATCATTATTATTCAAATGAGCTACGCTGTTTTTGAAGGTCTCAAATCACTGCACATGAACGCCGAAGTCCAGAATTACAAATGGCTTTCCATGCAAATGAAGAGCACGGCTCACTCACTCGACCGACTTCATTTGGCGAAAAGCAGCACGAACGCAGATTGAACGTTCAACTATTTGGAATAACATTAACGAGACAAAGTTTCATGTTTACCCCTTCCAAAAAAAAACCAAAACAACTAAATAAAAAAATAATAAACTGCTTTGGAAAGTGGCGAGTAAACTGTGCTCTGGTCCGGGGGACGAAGTGTGAGAAAGCTCTGATGACTTGTTGCTAAAATGTATTGCTTTAATGAGCCACTGAACCCCTGTGACGCTGCAGCAGCAAAACACACCACAAACGAGCAAAGTTCAAGTAAAAGAACGGATTTATTGCAGTGAAGTTGTGCCAGGATTAATGCCACCTCCACTGCAACACTCACTTCAGTATAAATAGATTGCTGCTCACGTGATTATCTAAAGGCCGACGCCGTGTGGAGGAAAAAAAAAAACCCAGTCAAAGTACAAAACACAATAAGCACTTTAATATTTAGGGGAAAATAGTATCTGATGTGGGTGTGTATATCAATTAAAAATAAAAAAACCCTTGGCATTAGTAGTAGCGAAGTGCGAGGAAGTGGATTAAATGGCTAATTTCATCCAGCGTTTCTGTCCGAGAAGAACCTTCACCTCGGGTCTGATGGGCTTTTTATTTCAGATGATATTGAGAACACCTGATTGGTCCAGAGGTCCAGGCAGCTTTAGGCACCATCTAAAGAATGTAGATGAAACCACTTACGTTTACCGTGAAATCCTCCAATGTGCAGCAATTCCAAACAAAATGTTCTGAAAGACATCTGTACAGTACTTTTACAGAATTGATCAATGACTCTCATTTTTTTCATTAAAATGTTAAGAATTATTTGCTTTCTTTGATTAGCCCTTTTATGTATTTGAGTATTTCATCTGAATAAAGTTATTATAATTAGGTTGTGATGTATATCTGCCAGGATACACTCATAACTGACGAGTATTTAAGATGTTTCGTTGGTTTGTTTGAGTCGGATGTGGTTGAATTGGTTGCCTGGTTGGATGTTTTGCTGGATTGTTGGTTGGTGCATTGATTGTTTTTTTTGTATTGGTCAGCTGGTTAATTCATTGGTTGTTTGATTTGATAGTTGGAAGGATTGATGGTAGGTTGGTTTGATTGAAAGTTAGTTGGATGCATGATGGGTTTGTTGCATGGCGGTATGAATGGTTGGTTGGTTTGATGGTTGGATGGTGGATTGGGTGGTTGAATGGATAGATGGAGGGTGGGTGGTTGGGTGTTTTGGTTGGATGGTTGGTTGGTTTGTTGGGTGGATGGTGGATTGGGTAGTTGGATGGTTGTTTGATTTGACTGGATGGATGGTTGGTTGGATAGATGGAGGGTGGGTGGGTGTTTTGGATGGATGGTTGGTTGTTTGGACGGATTGTTAGTTAGATGGTTGGTTGGTTGGATGTATGGATAGATGGCGGGTGGGTGGGTGTTTTGGATGGATGGTTGGTTGGTTGGTTGGGTGGTCTGTTGGTTGGATGGTGAATTGGGTGGTTGGTTAGATGGATGGTTGTTTGGATGGTTGGTTGATTGGATGGTGGATTGGGTGGTTGGTTGGTTGGTTGATTGGATGGTGGATTGGGTGGTTAGATGGATGGCTGGATGATTGGTTGTTTGGTTTGATAGTTGGTTGGATTGATTGAGGGTGGTTGGGTGTTTTGGATGGATGGTTGGTTGTTTGGACGGATTGTTAGTTTGTTTGTTGGATGGATGGATGGATGTTTGGTTGGTTGGTCCTGGCTGGTCTTAATGTGTCTATGAGTAAACAAAATGCACTATATATTGCTCCTAAGAATACCATGGATACTAATGCTATAATTTGCTAGAACACTTTCTCTGGCATGATATCTGTACCACAAGTTATAATGCTGGAGCCTGGGTTAGAATACATCACATCACCACCGTCTACAGTGTTCTTGTAAATTGACATTATAAAATCTTGTAGTTGTGGTATATACTGTAAAGTGCTGTGCATGTAACTGTAATGACTTCTCAGCATTTATACAGACATATTCTAGACAGTATAACGTCATGTATAGTACATAACATGTTTATAAAGGAGTTTATAACGCGTCATGAATACTGGATTCAGAGGATTCATGCAAGTTCCAGTACCGGTACATTTCCTAAAGATGTGTTGGTGAGAATGATGTATCAGAACAGCAGAACCTGTCTGAACCCAGGTGTTTCACAGAAATAAGAGATGAGGTCCTAGTGCCAGCACTATGCAGCTCCACGGACAATCCAACCTGCACAATATAAGACTGTTATCACCGTCTGAACTCGCACTGTCCCAATGTTATGCCTCACTTGAGCATTCTGTCTGTTTGTAGCTCATTTGCTAGCTGCAGCCTCAGTGATGCAGAGAGAAGAATAAACAAAAAAACAAGACTGAGATCTGTAATTACACGTCTGTGAGGATTTCAGCCACCAAAGTAAACGAGGAATCACACAAGGAGGAGATTTAACCAGTGGATGATAATCTTCCATCACCCCCAGTGCACACACACACACACCCTGACTAATTCAGCTCATATGTTGATTGGGTACTCATTGTGTGGCTTGAACGTGGTCTTTGTTCACGAGAGCGTTAATTGAGTTCGACAGCATGGCTTTCTGAATCCTATGGCTGTGTTATTCGTTTAAAATTCTACACGGATAAAAAGCAATTAATTCCATTACACAGGGAACGATTTTCCGAGTTGTTTATTCCTTTCTTCTTGTAATTTTTGCCGGAGGACATACAAGAAAGAACACCGTTAATATGGATTACAGGATGTCGAGGCATTGAGCACATTAGCTGGATCCTGTGCAGAACGCACAAACAAATGATTGTCTATTCCTACTGTAATTATACTATGTACCTACCGTTTGGTGCTCTAAATCTGCACAGATGAGTCAGTATCCTTAGGTCTAAACATCAGAATAGTAAACTCAACAAAGAGTGGTGAAAACGGTCAGTTGTGTAATATGTCTAGCACCTCCACCTTTGCCATATCGTATTTTCTCAACACTACAGACTACGCAAAGTGCACTGTCAAACTAGCGAAACTTGCTTCACAAATCTTTTGACACGTGGACAAACAAGGCCGTGTTCGTCACCGAAACGGAAGACGTCTGCGACCGTCGAAACGCGTCACCGTGTGGACTTTACAAACTATAAAACGAAAGGAGGAACAAAAAATAAAAAGTGCTTTAAAATATAAATATTAAAAGCTATCTTCTGCGATGGTTGTGGGGGGAATACAATAATACAATATCATGAGATAAAAAAGTAAAAGGGAACTAGCGTGTCATAGACTGCTCTTTCAGTGAGAAATCTAAAAGGTAATTTCACGGATAAAAGGGACTCTAATGCATGGCAGTAATGTGGAGGCGATGGAACAAAGGCAAACTTTCATCTCTTTAAGCTTGGATGGAGAAAACCTTTGATGCTTTGAAAATGATAATAAAAAAAAGAAATCTCGGTCTGTGCTGCCGAACACAATGCAGCGCCTCCAGCACTTAATACAGCTGCACGGGCCATCGAGAGAAGGGGGAAAAGCTACAAATTGTGACACTTAGGGTGGCTAAATTATACCGCGAAAAAACATAGAGATGCAGGGTATAAAGAATCTCATTATAGTTAAGATTAGCTCAAATTTATATAAGCCGAAAGAGAATTTACAATAAATTATAGCTTGTATTTCACGTTCGCGATGTCGCGACTCGGCTGTCACATACTGCGAATGAGTGAGGAATAAAACACTCGTGCGTCATGCCGTTACAGGACAATAATCAACACAGAGTGGTTGTCCTGTTAGTGAGAAACCTTAAAGAAGCATAAACTCCTCTGTCCTGAAGATGTCGGAAAACGTAAACGTTACAGAAAGTGCTGACACTGGAGACTCCTTCCATAAGTAAATGTCTCCTTATGAAAAACTGATTGCGTGAATGAGCTGTTACTATAGAAACGACAACGTATTAGAACGAGAGCTGTGATTCGTAGCTGCATTGCTGTCAGAGTTATTTTTAAAAAATTAATTTGTGACCAATCGGAATGGAGAATTCAAAAGTGCTGCGGTGTGATAGAAGTAGAACCTATACATGATGTCGACATTCAGGTAGGAGACCTCATGCGTATGATTTTGTATCTGATCTAAAGGACAGTCCACGTGTCTGACAGGGCAGATGGTCTGAAAGTCTAAGTGCATTCCCTCGTGAACCCTTGACTCCGGCGCGCATCGAAATAACCCATTAGCTGTGTAATGTGTTTAGCTAGCACGAAAGCCCCGATGCCTTTTTCTTTTTTTATTTTTCACCCCCCCCCTCTCATACTTCACCTCCGTCCTCTCAGAAACACAGCCTAATGCTCCATTTCCAATTATTCAAACCATTTCCTCTGAGCGCCGTGTCCCTCCGCTCGATCTTCATCACCACCTCGCAGGGCCGGAGGCCACGGCTCGACTTAGCTTCGTGTAGCTAACAAGAGAGATGCCCGTGGCAGCGTCCCATACGAAGGCCATTTAGCAAGTCTGATTTATCGTCATCGGGTTTGTTTTGTTGCTAAAAAGGAAAGAAAAAAAGGAGCGAAAAATTAACATCGTAAAATGAAGAGGAAACTGGAGGGGGAAAAAAAACGAAAACTCTCCAGTCTTTTCTCAGGCTAAGAACAGAGCGGGTAATAGTCGAGTTTGGAATTTTAGACCGCGAGAGAGCAAGTGCTTATCGTGGAGATAAATGAATTAATATTCACCATTTGAGATGAAATTGGCTGGAGGTGATTTTATGAATTTTTTTTTTTTTTTTTTTTTTTTTGAGTTTAAATAAAAACGTCAAGTGCAAAGCTCTGTGCTTTTTAATGTTATTCCAATGGATCGACCCGCACATAAAAAAGAACAGAGCCACTTGTATTCCAGTCAAGGGCATTATCATCACGTCCTGTATCTCGGTGTTCAATGCAAATTTGGGGTTGAGTGATATTTTCAGCGCATACTGGCCATTACAGTAAGTGCTATCCGAGTCCGGCTGAAAGAAAACGCTCCAGCAGCCTCGAAAATGTGCTTTATTCTTGAAAACGCACAAAAATAACGCGTTAACGAGTTCATATTTTAATAATAACAGCAACACATTTTTTTTCATTTATTACAAATACATATGAATAGAAATTCATAATAACAGCTTGGCTTTACAAGCAAACTGTTTAAACAACGTACGAGAGGGATTTGTTTATATTTTTTAAAATGCATACAATACAGTGCTGTGAAAAAGTATTTGCCCCCTCCTGATTTTCTTCTGTATTTGTGTACATGTTTCAGAAATTAAAACAGAATCTAAGATAAAAACAAAGGCAACCTGAGTAAACACACAAAATACAGTTTTTAAATGATAACTTTTCTGCTTCTATATATAACGTTATAAAATACTGACTGGGCCTGTGTGAAAATGTATTTGCCCCCGTAGTTACTAATTCCCCAAATCTATGAAACTGCATTCATAATGGGGTTCAGCTGGAGTAGACGCAACCAGGCCTGATTACTGCAAAGCCTGTTCAATCACATCTACACTTAAATAGAACTCTCTCAACAGCATGAAGTTGCTTAAAAGGTCTTATGCAGTAACACACTATGGCAAAGTTGAAAGAAATTCCAGAAATGATGAGGAAGAAGGTGATTGAAATACATCAGTCTGGGAAGGGTTACAAAGCTATTTCAAAGGCTCTGGGACTCCAAAGAACCACAGTGAGAGCCATTATCTCCAAATGGAAAAACTCGGCATGGTAGTGAACCCTTTATGTTCCCAGAAGTGTCTGACCTTCCAAAATTCCTCCAAGAGCACAGCGACGACTCATCCAGGAAGTCACAAAAGAGCCAAGGACAACATCAAAGGAACTACAGGCCTGTCTTGCATCAATAAAGGTCACTGTTCATGACGCCACTATCAGAAAGACACTGGGCAAAAATGGCTTCCATGAAGAGTGGCGAGGTGAAAACCACTGCTAACCCAGAAGAACATTAAGGCTCATCTGAATTTTTTCCAAAACATACCTTGATGATCCTCAAACCTTTTGGGAGAATGTTAAGTGGACTGATGAGTCGAAAGTGGAACTGTTTGGAAGATAGGTGTCCCATTACATCTGGCGTAAACCAAACACAGAATTCCACAAAAAGAACATCATACCTATGGTCAAGCATGGTAGAGGCAGTGTGATGGTGTGGAGATGCTTTGCTGCTTCAGGGCCTGGGCAACTTGCAGTAACTGAGGGAAACATTAATTCTGCTCTCTACCAGAAAATCCTAAAGGAGAATGTCCGGTCTTCAGTCCGTAAGTTGAAACTCAAGCGCGACTGGATTACGCAGCAAGACAATGATCCAAAGCATAGGAGTCAGTTCTAGTCCTAGAAGTAAGTGAAAGACTGATCTCCAGTTATCAGAAGCGGTTATCTGGTTATGCTAACGGTGGCATAACCAGACTTTAAATTTAAGGGGGCACTTAGTTTTTCACATTGATGTTGGGTGTTGGACAACTTTATTTTTGCGTCATTAAAAAAATTAATAAATAACTGTATTGTGTGTTTACTCAGGTTGCCTTTGTTTTATGTTGTATTTCGTTTGAAGATCTAAAATTATTTAGCGTGTGAGACACAAAAACAGAAGAAATCAGGATTGGGATCACAGCGCTGTATATAAATTAAAAGTATTCATACATATTTAATTGTTTAATACATTATTCTCATCTGTGGTTTATTAAACTGCAGAGAAAAGCCAATACTCAAAATATTCCTGAAAAAGAAATAATTTGTTGTATTTTGCCCAGTAAGTGCTGGAGTAGAAAGAGGAAGACGAATGTTATTTTACTTTGTTGGTTTAAAAAAAGCACGAAAGCAGCTCATATGAACTATTCCTTTATTTTCTTGAATAATTGCAGCTTTGAAGAGAGGAAGTGTATTTAAAAAAAAAAAAAAAAAAAAAAATCTTCCTCCAACTTTTTAAAAACTTTTTCTAAGTTTTAATTATTGAGGATTTACAATAAAATTTGCTTTGGTCTACAAAGAGACACATTTTAAAAAAGGACCTGTGGATTTGAGTGGACCAAATAAAAAAAAAATATTTTTTTAAAAGTTGAAAAAGTTCATGCTGGCTCTGATAGAAAGGAGTCAGAACACACAGAGCATCACAGCTTGCTGAGTATGGAGCTGCGTAACTGCAGAGCAGTCAGAGTGTCCATGCTGACCTCCTGTCCACCACCAAAAGCATCTCCAGTGGGTACGTGAGCATCAGAACTGGACCATGGAGCAATGGAAGAAGGTGGCCTGGTCGTATGAATCATGGTTTCTTTTACATTATGTGGACGGCCGGGTGTGTGTGTGTGTGGCGCTTACCTGAGGAAGAGATGGCACCAGGGTGCACTATGGGAAGAAGGCGAGCCGGCGGAGGCAGTGTGATGCTCTGCGCAATGTTCTGCTGGGAAACCTTGGGTCCTGAATTCATGCTTAAGACATTGGCCTTCTGACCAGAAGGTTGTGTGTTCAAATATTAGTATCGCCTCCGATCCATGGAGGCCCCACCTCTCAACTTACAGGACTTAAAGGATCTGCTCCTAACGTCTTGGTGCCAGACACCACAGCACACCTTCAGAGGTCTTGTGGAGTCCATGTCTCGACGATTCAGGGCTGTTTTGGTGGCACAAGTAGGACCTACACGATATTATGCAGGTGGTTTTAATGTTGTGGCTTATTGGTGCATGTAATATACTACATGAACACGAATACAACTCAATAACATGCATAGTAAGTACATATAAACACGCTTTTACCATCGAGAAACTCCGACTCAAGTTAAAATGCATTAATCCATAGCTTTAGTAGATATCAGTGCAAAAGTAACAAACATTGATAAAATATGTGCAGTTAAATAGAGATCTTATCCATGGAATATTTACCTGATTTATATTTCCCAGCATGAATAATAAAGGGCCCAGTGTCGAACCTTGAGGGACGACAGGAGATTCACAATGACTAGGAAATAGGAAGTACAATTTCATGTGTAAATACTGCATATTTGCAACCGTGCACCTCCGAGACACACCTCGATCACTCACTGATACCATGCCCACGCTCTGTCTGACACATTCTAACCCCTTTTAATTGTCCCAAAGGTGCGAGAGCTACAGAGGGCTCAGCCTAGTGAAAATAATGCATTATTTATTCCAATCTACCACGTCCACTCCAGGTCTGCGAGCCCAGCTTATAGATTAATGAGGTCATATTAACATTCGCCTCACAGCCCGGAACAAGACGACTGTTGATCAAAATTAGATTAGGCCTTCCTAGATTAAGCACATTTACGCCAGTCCTTGCTCAGGTACTTTTCTTCTAGCACCACATAATGGCATTGCACAATGCATAATGCGTCTCCCATTACAAGCTGCATTTAAAAAATCAAATAAAACCATGTAATTTTTGTCCAAAAAGTAAGAAACACTCACGAAATGCATCATTATGGCCAGAAACGTCCGCCGTTTAAGGCATTAAGGTAATTTACCAATGTCAAGTGGAAAGTGTAATGGCTTTGATGGATTTTTGTTTCGCTCATGGTCCATGGCTGCTAATATATTTTTACAGTCTTTTCTTATGTACTTAAGCCATTAAAGAGTTGAAATGTAAGAAAATTGTCTGTCAATTTGTCAGTTATTTGCTCGCTAAATGTTGTAGCACTTACTGTCATTTGTAGTGATCAATACTTAATAAATTATGATTTTCACCTCAGTTTAAGACATGGGTGTTAAGCACCTACCCAGTCCCTCAGGAGCATGGCCTGATGGAGGCTCTAATTCGGCTAAAGTGAGGAGTTAAGCTCTGGACAAGTCCAGCAGAGACGTTTTTCTCCAAATTGCGTTTGTAAATTCACTTGGGTTGAAACAGAACTCACCCCCTGACTTTCATTAAAAACGCAGAGCTGTGAGCCAGACAGAAGGCGGTGAAAAAGGAGCCGGGTATTCAGACCGGACTCGGAGAGTTGTTTGTACGCCTCAGTCGAAGCATCAAGCGTCGTAATGCGGTGAAATGATCGCCGAATTGGCCGTAGTGAATTATAAGGGCTAACGTCAATGCGCTTGGCATTTCCTCTCCTCACTGAGAAACACCGAGACCGGTGTCGAATCCAATTAAACACATTAGCTAAACAGTATAATTATTGCTTAGCCATATTTTCAGTCCAGATCTGTTCATTACGAACACTAAAAACGCCATCGTGCAGTAGTTTGCGGAAAAGGTTATGCAGATTGATGGAACGTTATTGTCCTGCTGGAGAAAAATGTCATGAGAACAATTAGATGACTTTTTTTTTCATCCCCTTCATTCTCTGTTAGTAGTATAGTGTTTTAATTCGTTGATTAAACGAGAGCACGAGAACCATACTTTGGGATGACACGGCTGCTCGGTATTCTTGAGGCTCTTCCTCGGTCTGTTAATAAACCCTATATTTGGAATGACTGCTTCAAAAGCCTTAGTGTACCTTAGGTTAATAAGAGGAGGTTCTTAACATAACTGAAGCTGAACTTAATAATAATAGATTTGAACCAACTATGAAAACTTTTATCAGTTGGAAGCGTGGACGTTTAAAATCCATTGAATATCTCTGGTTATGTGTGAAAGAAAATGAGCATTTTGAGCGTACAGGTTCCAGAGAGCGTGCGATTTCTCAGAGAGAAAGCTTTTCAGAAAGAAAGCAGGTCCCCAGCTGTCGAGTTCTGCAATAACGTCATGTTCAGTACAATGTTATATCATCGGCTCTAGATCATCTTCGCTGCGCTATAACTGCGATGTCGTTGCTGTTCTTTTCCGACAGAATACGGCTGAAAAGTTTGCGCACCCCTGATCGTCACACCCGTATGTTCTTGGAACGTCCCATTCCAGATGTATTCCCGCTTTGCTGTTATAATGCGCTCCGGTCTTCTGGGAAGGCTTTCCACTTGATTTTAGGGCGTGGCCGTGGGGGTTTATCTTCATAGAGCTACAAGAGCGTCAGTGAGGATGAGGTCAGGTACTGATGTTGGGATGGTGAGGAGGCTCCAGTTCATTTCCAGTCCATCCTAAACGTGTTCAGAGGGGTTGAGGTCAGGGATCTGTGCAGGACACTCAAGTTCTTCTACCTTCTTCCAACCTCAACACACCACATCTTCATGGAGCTCACTGTCATGCTGGAACAGGTCTGGGCCTCTTACTGTAGTTCCAGTGAAGGGAAATTGTATGTAAAGCTACAGCGTTCAGAGATTCTATACAATTGTGTGCGTCTGATGATGCTGTTAAATACAGACATAATGACAAGTGTTTTTTTTTCTGACAAAGTCAATGTAAACTGTGAACTTTGTGCAGCGAAAATGTCAGAAACGATGAGGTGTGAACTCTCAGTTATGACACTTAAGCCGCTATTAGTGGAAATGTGTTTTAACACGCAGCCAATCGTTGACTAATTTCTTTCATTTTCTGGGACGTGTGACTTAATTTGCATAGACTAGCATACTTTCTGCCATGTGGACATTTTAAGAGGTGTTAAAATGGAAATTAAATCAACCCTCTAATGACGGCAGAGCAATGAGAAATGTTCCAGTGTCGGGGGGGGGGGTACCCTTTCACACTATAGTCAATCATAACCTCCAGCATAGCTCAAGGTTCAAGATTTTCAGTGCAACACCATTTGGAAGTAATCAGAAACCTGTTCAGAGACAAGACCGTGCAAATAATGCTCCTGTGAGCTCCTATCAAAACGGCGTTGTTGTTCGGCAAGCTCGAAAAAGTGTTCGACTTGCAAAAGGAGGGAAGGAGAAATAACTGCAATTTACACTCATTTTCACCTTTTTGTTGCAAGTGTTGCTCTGTCCTGGGATTGGCGCGGCCGGAGAGACGGGGCTATTCTCCGAGGAGCGGCCATTCGTGTCAGGACAATGGCTCGAAGCTCACACCAGGCCCCGAGTGTCACACCTGCTGAGAGAAAAAATGACACACTTCATTCTGCTCTGCTGTCCGCCTGGCATTTTCACTGTCTCCTAAACAAAGGCTGGAGAGGGGGAAAAATAGAAATTGCCTGCTCCGAGGTGAGCAAGAGGAAATATTTCCAGTATTGGAGGGAGGACAATAACCTTTTTGTGCGCTCTATGCTGGTACACAGACAAAGCCTGCAAAACAAACGCGCTTTTACTCGGCAAGACGAACAGAGATGGGAAGACAAGCTAGAAATTCTGTTTCAGACGTGTTACACGGTCACATTTATTTATTTATTTTTTGTTTCGGTACGATTCAAAACGAAGCTTCTTAATTTCCCAAAAGAGAGCAAGATAGCATCTCAAGGAATTCGCGTACAAATCTATCAGCTCCGATCATCAGAGACGGAGACGTGGGAATTTTAACGTGTGGGAGACAGTCAATTAAATTGTGAAGCCAGGCTAAAGAGGAGTGATTATGGCGTGACCTTTCACAGTGCATAAAAACGCTGAGCGTCTCCCCTGCTCTCGATAGAGCCGTGAGATGGCGGCGATGCGTCCCAGAGGTGGAATGAATTCCAAAAATGAGCTTTGGGGAGGGGGGGGAACGTAGACGCGAGACGCGGCTATGTAAATTTATGTACAAACAAACGTTCAGGAAAGGAAAATGTCAGCCATATACAGAGCACGTTGTCATGCAGTTTATGAATCTTGTGAATTAGATAGCTAGGTTAGGACTAGTTCCGATGATACCCTTCTGTGGTTTTTAATTTATTTAGTTTTCACTCACTGGCTAGCTCTCCACGATGGGAAATCAGCTAGCAACCGAGAACGGGCAAAAGCTAACACGTACGTCCTCTGACACTAAGTTTAGGGCGTGCCATCTTGCTTCTGGTTGCCATATTTTCCGCACAATCCCTAAGACGTAATACCCATCACTGTAATCTCTTTGCTGCTACGTACACTTTTTAAAAAACATTTCACATTTTCAGCATTCGGCTAGGTTGTATGATCAGAGTTCTCAAGTTAGCTAACAGGGTGTATTCCTGCCCCGACCCTGGTGTTCTCGGGAAAGGCTCCAGATCCACTGCGACCTTGACCAGGATAAAACGCTTACTGGAAATAAATGATTGTATGAATGAAAATACTATCATATGCTAGCTTTCATAACAGAACAGTACATTGTTGATCAGCATCTACATCCATCTTAGAGATGAACCAGATTCATGGTTTCAGTGTGTGTGTGTGTGAGAGAGAGAGAATATGCTTCAGGAAGTCCCATTTTAAAGCCTGTAACTCCATTCTTCTCGGTTCCTCTCTTAGAACGGCGAAAATCCTCACACATATACCCAACTCCGAGTTGTGTCTACGCTTAATCCTCCATAACACGTGTTCTAATAATATAATCCCTTTACTTAAATGGAAAAGCAATTTATCAGTATTGTTTAACTCTGTGGCAAGGGTGGTTTTTTTTTTCTTTTGAGGAGGTTAAGTTGTAGCAGAAAGCACATCGACCTCCGGGGACGTTTAGCTCTTCTTGAAACGAGCTGATTAGCGTGATATTGTTATGCAGATAAGCGCTGACTCCTATCTCCTTTCCTCTCCTGGTTTTAAGCTTTGGTGTTAAGTCTGAGAATGCTCGTCTGCGGCCGCTCCCCGGTCGTATGCGGACGCTTTGGGTTTCATCCGTCACTGCCACCGTTTAGGCTTCTGGTGATGGAGCTCCGTTTATGAGCAGATAGTCCGGTGACATTCAATGTGTAACCTATCTACAGCGGTACCAAGAGCAGGGAAGAAAAAAAGGTCAGTGGGTCAAACCTGGATGCTCAGCTTCACTGGCCACTCGAGAACAAGAGGACACACAAGTGACAGAAGCTAAGATGGAAGAACCGAACCAAATGCAGGCCTTCGCTTGTCGTGTGAGCTCAGAGGAAAGGGGGGGGGGAAATAAAAAGAGAAGCCATGACCGTTTTGACAAATTCCTCCCCACTTCACTGTCATTTCACATGACAGGTAATTCATTACAGAGTTCTTCGCCAGCCGTATAGGCGGGCCTCTGTCCTCCATACCTCCTTGTCTCAGTTGGAGATGTCCGGCTTGGCAAAACTGACACGTTTGTAGAGGATGTAATCAGCGGCATAGTTGGTGGGCTTATTACTGGCTGAGCACATAATGGGCCTAAACGTCTATATTAACACATCATATCACTCCCCCTATCACGCCGGTAAATGATATATAAAAACCATGCATAATTATCCTGCCTGCAATGAACTGTCATTAGTACATTTCACATCGAGGAGAAATCTCATTTCCCTGGCCCTCCACCCCAAATCACATTCATAGCCTGGGACCGACGCGTACCTGAGGAGCAGCTGGGGGATGAGACGAAGTCCAGGAGAGCCAGCTAGGAAAAGATAGCAAAAAAATATTATGCTAATGCTGCCATGTCCTTCCACTGTGGGCTAATCAGAACAGCCCTGAATTAAAGGGCCAGATAATTAATTCCGGAGTAGTAGGTTATCGACTTCAGCTATTGTCTCTGCAGGAAAAAAAGTACAGAAAAGGATTCACCCCTTTTTCAGTGTTTAACAAGACAGATAAGGCAGGCCTAGACTCGCCTGCCAAGGGCCGGTGGAAATTAGAGCACGGACCCGGAAAGGTGGGAGGGGGAGGTGAGCGTGCTAGAAAGTGTGTCCTTAGAGTGTCCTTCCATTTTGAGAGAAAGAACTGCCCATGACTTGTTTGGGCAAGCAAAGTGGACTCGGGGAAAGGATGTACTTTTTTACACTTTCTATAAAAGGAAATTAGAGACGGAAGAGTAACAAGTTAATTAAATCTCTTAATGATTCAAAGTGTAATTGCAGAGCAAAGCGATAGACCTGGTTCATCGTGGATGCCTCTCCATCATCCAGAAGTCTTTCTGTGTGCCTGACATTACCATAGTCAGTTGACAATATCTGCATCAGAAGACTTCTGTATTATTAAAATTCACTGGGTCTGGTGCCTTTTTGATTGTGTGTGACATAAAGACACACACTGTGGCCGCAGGACTTGGAGCATCGAGGGTGTCTACCAGGAACTGGGCTTCAAAAGGATGCGGATTGAAGTTCTTCAGTGAGCAACGGAGTGGGAGGCGGAGAGCACCTCCACACAATCCTATAATCCACCGTCCACGCTCTGTCAAATGCAAACCTGCCTGCACCTCCCCAGCTGGGCAGCGCCAGGCTGAATTATTCATCTGTGCCAAGGGGTGAGAAGTCAAATAAGCCCGTTTTGTCAGCAGTGGGCAGTGGCGTTGATGGGAGGGGAAGAAGAAGCTGCTGGAAGCCACGACGGGCCACCGCTGCCCGAGTTCTGGCTACCGCCGACAACTTCGACATGGAGAGAGAGGTAGACGAGAGAAGAGAGAGGGAGACAGAGACTGTAATGAGAGCAGTTCTCATGCATTATTCAAGCAGGGGAGGACATTTCACAAAGAAATATAGAAACACCGGGCAGATTTTTGACAAGGCAGGCCTGCAATCATGCACACTGCTCTCCCAGAGGAGCGACGAAAACTCTGGCAAGTAGAAGAGACAGCGATACGGATGCCGGCCCCAACTAAAGCTGACGGCTTCTCAAATGAAATGACATTTACCTAAGCATCGCACTGAGCTTAGCCTCGACAAACTCTCTGTTTACACCTGCTAATGTTGCTTAGCAGGTATTTACTCTGAGGCATCAGTGCTGCATTGCTACAGAAGGAGAAATCCCAGATTCAGGATATTTTTACCAGCTGTTTAAGCTGAGGATGCGCATTACCTGAAATATTTACATATATTAAGAGCAGTGAATGCAGGATATTGCATCTGACCAAACTGAAAGCGGATTACAGGCTGAAAGCGTCTGGCGGCGTGAATGCTCGCTTAGATGCAATTTGCGCAAAATGCTTTCAATAGAAAAGCTGATTGACTACCAGAGGAAATTTAATAAATGGGAGAAAATGACAAACATAGTGGAGGAAAAATGCCAAAAATAACAATGAGCGAGAGGACAGGCGAGCGAGCTGTTTAAAACCTGGTAGGAATGCAAAAGACAGAAATAAATAACTCCGTAGAAGTGCTGAAATTTTATTTTCTGTCTGATTTCACTGTTTCTTGTATTTGAGCATCTATTATTTTAGTCATTTACAATGCAAGTCGGAAAACAAGGAGCCGTAAAGGCACGTTGTGTTCCCCAGCGCACCTGCAGAGGTACTACAGTGGTTCCTAAAATCCAAAACGCTACAACGGACAACTAGTCTTTTAACGTGGGCTACGAGTAGGACCTCATAGGAAGCCAAGAACCCTTCACTATCCAAATAAGAAACCCTATTTTCTAAGAGTGCATTTTTGTTCCCCATGGCACCTTCAAAAAGGCAACACAGAGGTCCCTAAGGTCTGGTTAGGTTCTATGTAAAACCATACAACCGACAACTTCCCGTCAAACACCGTTCCAAGAAGAAAGCCTCCGGAAACTAAATGTTCTAAGAATATATTTTTGTTCCTTGTGCCACCTTCAGCATGTACCACAGTTGTTCCTGAAACCCTACAAAGGTTTCCCTTTCAAAGTGGGTTCCAAGTAGAGCCCCTTAGGAAGCCAAAAACCCTTAACATACCAAAGAACTCTTAAGAAACCCTATTTATACTTTTTTTTTCCTTCCCCATGGCACCTTCAGAGGTACCAGAGTAGTAATTATGTTCTAAGTAAAGCCCTACAACAGACAACTTAGTTTTCCAAGTTTGATGTAATTGGAGCCCTTTTTGAAAGGGAATAACTTTTCAAAGAAAACACCTTAATTTCTGAGTCCATTTTTGGCACCTTCCAAGGTACCGCAGTTGTTGTTATGGTTCCAAGTAGAACCCCTTAGGAAGTTAAAAAACCCTCAAGAAACTCAATCTTCTACTTGTTTTGTTTCCCAAGGCAGCTTAAAACATTCCACAGTGGTTTGTAAAACCCGATTATTTATTACAGATGACGTTCCTTCTAAAGAAAGTTCCAAACAGAACTCTCTAGGGTGCTAAAAACCCTTAACTATCCCAAGAAATCTTAAGAGTATATTTTCCAAGAGTATGTTTTTGTTCCCCGGAGGCGCCTTGAAAGGTACTACAGTGCTTCCTGTGGTCCAGTTAGCTTCTTTGTGAAACCTTGTAACAGATGACTTCCTTTTCGAAGGACTTGTTATAAAAATAGATAAGAATTCTTTGGGTAGATAGTGGGTTTTTAGATTTCTAAGAGTACACATTGTTCCCTAAGGCACCTTCAAAAAGGTACCACAGTGGTTCCTAAGGTACAGTTATGTTCAGTGTGGAACCCTACCACAAACAGCTTCCCCTTTCAACGAGGGTTCCCCTTTCCAGAAGAACCCTTTCCAGAGAACTCTTGAACACTATGTACTAAGAGTGTACATGTAATTTTCCCAGGTGAATCTTTTATACAGAGGTATAAAAGATACTCATGTGGATTTTACCCAATGATTAGGTACGTAGTGGTATGATACTTATCTGAATTCAGAAATATCTGGACCCTGATTGTGTACACGGGCTCATTTCCTGTCGCGTAACCGTACTGTGAGGGTAGGATGAGGTTCTCTGGAGGTTACATGACAGTAAGCAGCTCAACATTGGTTTTTATTTGAAAAGATCAAAAGGGGTCATGGATTTGTTACCGCACCACACGTTACTGCACCGTGTGGTGGAAAAGAGCTTCAAGTGACGACTCAAAAAGGTACAGGTTAGTCAATTATTCCTGAGAGATAGATAGTAAAAGGGGTCCCACCCTGGGGCATTTCGAATTCCTAAAAGATGGGGACAATATGACCTTATGAATTTCAGCGCGTCTTTATATAAAAATGGCATTTTGTCAATTTCCTCTCTTCTGTCTGTGGAGAAATGGTGGTCACATATCAGCTGGTTTTCTAATGGTGGGGAAAAGAAGCGCCCGAGTAGAATGCATCAGGATGCCATTAGGCGTTTCATTTCGCGTGGGTTGTTTAACGTGGGCCGCAATGCATACGTCACTCACCTTTACTGCAGAATAAAATACACCCATCCTCTGATAGATCACATGCATTCACATCCCTGCTAATACACCTGCACTTTAGCTCTCTTTCTATTAGTGAAGTGAGCGAGGAGATGGAGCTCCATCAGAGAATAACACACACACACACACACACACGTACCTGTAGGCGAGGATGGAGATGAGGAAGGAAAAGTAAACAGTAATGCAATTATTCCTTGAAGTGTCCTATAGATATGTAGTGTGCTTTAATCATCTGCTGTATTAAATTGCTTTTTAATGTTAGAAAATCTGAATCCAGAGAGACTATAGTAATGAATCTGTAGAGGTTCTATTCTGCTCCCTTCCCCCGCTCCATTTTTTTTGTCCTCCGTCTAAAGGTTTTTCAAGGTTAAGAAACAGTTGAGTTGTTAGGAGAGCATAATGTTTTCCGAAAACGTCTATTCCATCTACTTAGCAGCTGCCAAAAAGGGAAAAACGGGGATCATGAACTGAACTCGGAAAACCCAATGGGTAAGACCATATAGTGATTCTACACACACATGCTTATGCAGGGAGAAGGAGGGAGAGAGAGAGAGAGGAGAGAGAGAGAGGAGGCGGGAGGGAGAGATGCAGTTCTCATAGATAGCACCAACGATATGGCTAACATGAAACAGATTTTCTGCTGGATTTCATTTGGCGAATTATAAAATCAGACTGAAGAATGTCTACACTTCCAAAATATTATCGGTGAGCAGAAAACTGAGGCAGGACGAAAGCTGAAGCAGACGGTCGCTTGATAAGCCTCGTTCAGTTAATAATTAGTAATCATAACAGAGATTTTTTTTTAAACTTGTAGTCTGCAGGGTCAGGATGACGCATAGCAAGAGTATGGAGGTAATTAAATTGAATAAATTACTGGATAAAAGTGAATCGAGCAAAGCTGGGAGAAAAAAACCCCTAAACTTTCTTGGAGTCTGTCCATCTCATCCATCCATCCAACTAACCTCATCTATTCATTGAATCCCATTCATTCATCTATCTAATTCAATCCATCCAATCCATCCATCCAATTCCATTCATCCATCCATCCATCCATCCATCCATCCAATTCCATTCATCCATCCATCCATCCAATTCCATTCATCCAATTCAATCCATCCATTCATCCATCCATTCATCCATCCATCCATTTCCAGTCATCCATCCAATTAAATCCATCCATCCATCCAATTCCAATCATCCATCCATCCATCCAATTCCACCCATTCAATTCGATCCATCCATCTATCCATCCATCCATCTAATTCCATTCATCCATCCATTCAATTCGATCCATCCTTCCATCCAATTCAATTATCCAATTCAATCCATCCATTCAATTTGATCCATCCCATTCCTTTCATACAACCCATTTTGTCCCACGGATTCCAGTTCATCCCTCCCCATATCCATCCCTTTCGGCACATTCTTCTAATCCATCCATCCACCCCATCCCATGCATTCCACTCCACCCATTTATCCATTCATGCATTCCACTCCATCTACTGATCCCACCCCATGCATCCTATTCCATCCAATCCACATCATCCATTCATCTCATCTCATCTCATCTCATCTCATCCCATCCATCCATCTATCTATCCAGCCACATATGAAACTTTCCAAAAGAGGTGAGATCAGAGACAAGTCAAAGCTCCATGTTTTGTTGAAAGGTTTATCCAGAAGATAGGTTCATCAATGTGAACGTGAACCCCGGAAATCTCCCGCTGAGAGAACTCTGTATGTAAAATAATTAATTGTATAAAAAATAGTTGGCTACTTATTAAAACTTTTTGCTGTTCCTTCTTTTTTCTTCTTCTCCTGGTTGTAGGGAGTGCGATTGTGATTAAATGACCCTTTAAAGTGAACACGTGCCCTCCCCTGTTAGATTATTCTTGACGTGCTTTAAAGCTGCTGTCAATTTCCCTCGCAACGCTGCTTTGTTTTCCGGGGGGTCTTTGAGTAAACTCCCACCGGAAGAGGAGAAGAGGATCCAAACTGGAGGCGCACTAGACGTCAAACCACCTGACAGCATTCTAATTGAAATGACAGATTATTTAAATGTGTGGGATAATCATTAAAACTCTCTGCAGCTCCTCAGCATCTGTTATCGGTGCTGAAAATACCACGGCATCTTAAAGAGCGCCGCGAATAAGTATGCTAAGAGTCTGTTCGATCATCACATATGCACTCGCAGGTCTTTGGGAATCTGGCAGGGAGGGAATAGTGGGAGTCATCCAAAAGAGCAGGTCAAACCCTGATGATTCACTATGTACTGGAGCTCCAGTTCTGATAAACATGGTGGAACAGGGAACGTCTGAGAACGTCTGAGGAGTCAGAGCCTCGGGCTCGAACAGAGCAGAATTAGGGCCTATTAAACACCATATGTTTTTGTGCAAGCGGAAAACCAATGGAAAGCAGACTTCTCCTGGCTACGGGATCTTATTTGCCCGGTCGACCGACGTGAAAGCTCTGCTGAAAGATGTCCAAATAATGCATTTAGAGATCTTTCAAATATGAACTGACGGCTACTGATTACTTTAATATGGCACTAATCGCGGTGACCGTGCCCAAATCAAACTTTAGAGTGCAATCCGAGGCCATTAGACAAGGACTGGGTTATGTGCTCTGTGTGTGTGTGTGTGTGTGCGTGTGTTTTGTTGTGTGTTGTTTACTACCCAACTTGACAATAAATGAAAGGTACATTAGAATTCACTGGAGGCCTCAAAAGCCTCAATTTAAATGACCTACTGGGACACATTAAGCGTGATGATTGAGACAACAATAGATCTAACGAGCACGGAAATGTGTTTGATTCATTTCGGTCATTAGTCTATTATTGGTGCCTGCGCCTGTAATTTTTGTTTATTTGTTCCACATGCCTCTCACTGGGAGCTGTGCGTTTTCAGAGATTTGTTGATTTGTCTTTCATTATCTGACCCCGACACGTTCCACCACACAAATCTCACGCCGTCACAATTGACCCACCGTGACCAGCTGCTTTTTCCTGACGGACATTCGACTCGAGGCTCCATTTCTGATGGCGGAATTGCTTTTCTGCCTGCCTATCAATCTCTGTCTCTCTCTCTCTCTCTCTCCCTCTTTCTCTGTCTCTTAATTTAAAGTCTCTTAAACAATCCAGCAGTATGGTGGCTGAATTACAGACATCGGCATTTTTGCGGCCTCGCGGCTGTTGCTTGTGACTGTAAACGCTCCGGTGAGGGACTCGTCGTTTGGACGAATGTTCCTCAGCTCTTATTGTCGTTCAGCCGAGGTAAATATTTCACCGTGGTATTGAGCGGCACACCCTGCTCTCCTAGACGCATCAGAAATGTATATCGAAGGGGGTATTTTATTAAGAGCAACGTCCATAATGTTGGAGAGAAAGAGGTGAAATCTGACATGGAATGGGAAATTATAGGGAAATGCAATGTGTGTGATGCAATTCCTCAATATATAGCCATCAAGCGTACTGTAATTTTCCAGGATGGATGACAGTAGGAGAGAGCTCTATCTAAAACACGGCTGTTAATAGCCTGCTAGCACATTCACATTCGTAATTATGCTCGTCTCCCGGGAATCTGTCAGGCACGGGAATGTACATTGGGATTTTTACATTTATGCCATGGGGAGAAGAAAAATGACATGAGGTTGGAATAAAGGCAAGTGACAAATTAAAGGAAAAGTTGGTGGGTCTGTTCCGTTATACTATTGGGGGGGGGGGGGGGGCGTTTATTTATTCTTGCCGGCTTGATTAGTGTCCCATCGTCTCCTTACAATGATGCGTCACTGCAAATCAATACAAAGTTCTTCTGACCGATCACCTTTATCCTATGATGAAATGTATTATTGTGATGGGCGTGGTCTCTTCCAGCATGGCTCCGCCCCCAGACACAGGGCATGAGTGATCATAGATGAGGATGTAAAATGATTAATGTAAATGATATGCTATGGCCTTTATATTCATGTGCTTATAACAGCTCGAGTGACCTTGGTGTGTCGTTGTAACACGCTTTAACCCTGTCCGGCCTGGGTGAAATTAGAACACATGACAGATGTATTTACACACACGTTTACAACACATTGTATGAAATATATATATTTTTTTATCAGGGCAGAAGTAAATAGCTCATGTCTGTGTATACATTCATTTCTAGCAGTTTTTACTTCAAATTCAATCGTTTCTCCGCTCAAGTAGATTTTACTTTACATTTAGAAGAAGCGTTGAGGAGCTTGGTTTATTTAGGATTTTATTAAAAGTCTATTGAATGAAGCTCCTCATGAAGCTGGGTGAGAAGATGCCATGAGTCCTCATGGAATAATGTTAATGATTTTAATGCAGAATAGTTTTGATTTGTTTAACACTTTTTATGGCCTGTGACTTGTTCCACTCCAACACTGTATCATAGTGTCTCAGTGTCACAATGTCTTTGTTATTGGTTAATGGCAAGTAAATAAATAAATAAATAGATAAATAAATAAGGCCTCCTATGCACAGGGTGTACAAACCTTTGGCTGGTAGTGTTTACACGATTTGACCTGACATCTAATTACATCTAATTTTAATGCTTTAACAGCTGTTATATAAAAAAAAAGTAAATAAAACAGAATAGGAGTCAGCAACAATTATTTATTTTTATTAGAACAGTTCTACACATTTACAAATTTGTACACAAGATAAAGAAAAAAATATTATAATGGTAATTTAAATGATTTAGCGGCATAAAAAAAAAAACTGGACCCCAAAATGTTATTTCTTTTAGATCTGACTAGGGCGGGTTGATATGACAAAAATATCAAATCACGATACTCGAGGACGTTTCTACGATACACGATGCATATCACGATATATAATTTAGCTAACAAACTGTCTGCAAAAACAGCAGTAACCTAAACAAAAAATTGTGAAGTTTGACGATACTTTAATGCCTATAATAAAGGCAAAGAATATTAAGTAAAAAAAATAATAATTGCGTCAAATCAAAGACGTCCATTCAGTACAATTTAATTTGTAATGATTAAAAACGTAAAAAAAAAAAAAAATACATCACCATACCAACGATATCTCGGGAAAATGTTTCGGCATGATCATTTATCACGATAACGATATTATAGCAATATATCGCCCAGCTCTAGGTTTGACCTACATTTTTACACAGTTACACACACAAATGCAGGTAATGTGTAACGGCAATAATAAAAAAAAAAAGAAGTAACTGATTTTCGAGTGTATAAAAAAAATATATAATTTTAAAAAACAGCAATTTTGAGATGCATGTGAAAAATGCAGGTTTAAAGAAAATTATTTATATTTTTATTTTGTATTACTCCGTCCTTGTATAAAAATGTACAAAAGGCTAAAATGGTGGTTACGCGACATCCCTTTTTTTGTTTCTCCTCCCAAAATTAGAATGCACCACGAGGAATGATGTCACGGAGTTTTGTTGAAAGATTTCTCTAACCTTCACCTCGTGTCTGTTGCATGTCAGAAGTGATTTTATCCAGACATCAGAGCGACACCGTTCCTGCACGAGCCTGTCTGTCTGCTCACGCTCCAGATTATTACTGAACATGTTTCATACACTCTCCACAGTCACGACTCAATTCTGCTGAATTAAATCCTCATAACATAAAAATGTAGAATCGGAGAAGAAAAGTTATTTTGCTGTCCGAAGGAATTACGCGACGGGTCTCGGCGTGTGACGCGGCAGTGGTTCTACACCGTTAACGGTATAAAGTAGAAAGACCGAAACGTCTTTTAATGAACATAAGTTCCTGAGAAAAACACACAACCTCGAAGAATCGAGTCTAAATCTCCACAACTGTAACGGTCCTCTCACGACCCCGGTCCGAACATTTACGCTTATGACTTCTGACTGAATGTTCCGGTGTCGTATCGTATGGATGGCTTTACCGAATACAATTTATGATGAAACCCTAAACACACGGTATTGAATTTCACAAGTAAAGGAACGCCAAATGGTTCGGGTGACTATTAGTTAAAGGTGTGCACTTCTCACAGAGGGTTAGACTTAAAATAAATAAATAAATAAATAAAGCTGAACAGTAAGTCATTATGCTCCATTATGCACAGTAATATGACGGTTGTCAAAGCTTTCATCGAGATCGGCAGGATAAATGGCGTCTCGGAGCACATTTACAATAATGCGCTTTTTATCTGCATGCTTAATGTTTACCATTTCTTTCCTTCTATTCAATCTGGAAGGTAATAAAGAAAACAAAGTATTCAATCTAGGAGATGAGATGAGGTTTAATTCAGACACTAAAATGGCAGTGTGGAGGCTCAGGGGTCCAATGAAGTGCTACGGGGAAGGGCATCGGGTTTAAACCTGGCTTCCGCTCCTCACCAATAGAGGGCAGCAGATGAGTGGAAGTGAAGGGAGGACTGGCGAGAGGAAGGGGGAGGGAGAGAGAGAGAGAGAGAGAGAGAGAGAGAGAGCTGTTTTGAGACAGCTGACATGAACAAGTCTTCATTAGAACATTTTGTATGTATTCATGTCATGTGACTTGTTTGTATAAATACAGCAATTCTACAACAACAACAAAAAACAACCCTTGGGATAAATTTGGTGGAAGTGTGCAACAAAGTCCGTGTTGTAATGTCATCATTAGCCCTCTACTGCAGGAATTATTACATTTACCTCAAGAATGTTTTATGGATTTTTATTACTTGAATTAGTTCAAGTAAGTAATTGGTAGTTGGGAAATTGTTGCGGTATGGTGGAAAGTATCATATAGTCAAAAATAACACAATCTATACAATTCCAATTACTGCATTTTTAAGAGTTTTTTTTTTTGCCACCTAGTAAGAATGTAACAGTTATATCTTTACAGGAATTACAGATGTAAAGTATGTGGATGGATTTAATCACTCAAAATACATACACAAATTAGATCCAAACATGTTAGGAGTGAAATATCTTTTGAATTTTTTTTTATTTCACTTGAAATATAAAATTTTGATAATAAGGTGCAAAATGTTTACAATTAGAAAAAGTTTTTCTTATTTTGGATGTTTAAAAAAAAAAAAGTAAATATACTATTAGAGAAGCCTAGTGTGCGAAGCCTTTTTTGCTATGTAGGCCTGTTTCAATTCAGGAACGCATATACTACAGGTCCTTTATCGCATGTTGTTGCCATATGGCAACGATTACATTTGACCATTTAACAGAATAATCAAAATATATAAACTTGTTTAAATGACAAAAAAAAAATAATGCTAACATATCTCAGATAGTGTTTAAGTTTTTTCCTTTAAGTAATTTTGCCTAAATATTGAAAAATTAATCGCATTTTGAGAGCCCTCTGATGACCTTCATCATTCCATGTGACTACTACAGAAAAGGAAATGCAAACAGTACTTCCTGGTCATGTGACCTGCCTTTTTTTATGTCAAGGCTAAAAGACCCCTTTTTCCAATTACATGGGAAAATAGTAGTAGTTTTTTATTATTATTATAAAATTTATTTTTGACATTTTTTAAGGGTAAATGTGGTTTTTTTTATTATATGGGTCATCAATTATGGTGAAATTTTCTCAAGAATACGTGAAAAAGTCCTTAAAATGAAGTGAAAAGACTCAAAAATATGTGAAAAGTCCTCAAAGGGAAGTGAGAAGTCCTCAACAGGAAATGAAGCATCCACAAAAGGAAGCATGACATCCTCAATGGGATGTCAAAACTCAATAAAAAAAATAAAAATAAAGAAAGTGAAATATCCCCAAAGGGAAGAGGAAATTTCCTCAAAATTAAATGCAAATGTCTCAAAAGGAAGTGGAACTGTCACAAAAAAAAGAAGTCCTCACCAGGAGGTAAGGCATCCTTAAAAAAAAAAAAAGAAGTGGAAATGTCCTCAAAAGGAAGTGAAAACATCAAGGAGGAGGTGAAGTGAAGTGATGGAGTTTTCCGTCTTGAGAACCGCAGCGACGACATGCCCCTCTGAGAAGAGCGGTAAAAAAATACAAACAGGAAATGATGTCAAGAGCAGGATCACGGTCTGATATTCATCCCACACTCAACGTAAAAGCCTCCAGATGTCGGACCGCCCTGGCAATCCTTCAGAAATCTGGTGTAGCTTCAAGTCTTTTTCCATCACATTTACATAATTTCATACATATTGTATGTTGGCGTGCTACAACTTTTAGTAGTGGTCACATTTAATTTGAGGGCTTTTGTTTAAAAAAAAAAAAAAAAAGTAGTAGTAGTATTTGTTTTAATAATTCATTCCATTTCTACACAACTTCAGATGCATATTAAGCAAATCCTGAATCTTACATCTTGTGTGTGAGACTTTGCGAAGGAGCTCAGTGTGCACGCCGTGTCGCTGATTAAAAATTCAATATTATTTGCACATGTTGCTATTGTCATAACGAGTATTTCATAAAGTGCCGTAATTAAAGAGGCTCCTCTACCTGGAGCTCCTCAGGCACAAAGAGCGGAGACTGGAGACGCACACGAAGCAAAACAGCGTGCGCTAATTCCCCACGGATAATGACTACGAGTCCTGGCCAGCTAATTAAAATGAACGATTCAAATGAGCAGTTCTGACTGGCATGCTAGGTTATGAGAGACACAAAAAGAAGGAAGGAAGGAAGAAAAGACGACACGAGTGGATAGAAAGAAATAAAACTAAAAAGAAGTCAGCGCAAAAGGAAAGAAAGAAACAAGAATGAAAGAAAGATGAGCAAAGAAGAAAGAATGAGCGAAGCATGCAAGAAAGGAAAGACGTAAACGTGGAAAAAAAAAGAAAGGATGGATGCAAAGTAGATCGATAGATGACAAGAAAGAAATTGCCTGAGGTTTGCAAAATTGGTGCTTGGCCCCCTGCTTTTGGCCCTGATGAACTGTGACGAGATTTCGCAGACGATCTGCGTTCAGATGCCTCGTGCGAACAGAACAGTCATGAAAGTGAAGAAAGGAGACGGAGGGAAGAAAGAGAGGAGGGAGGGAGGGAGGGAAGGATGGAAGCATGGGGATGGAGGAGAGATTTGATAGCAGAGGTTGTGGTCAGGCATCCCGCCAGCGCCGACCGCCGCTCCCTTCAGCTCTCCTGGCGGTGCGAGTGCACCTTATTCATAACCTACACTTCCCTGACTATTAAGTCCTGGCTTCCTGCCAAGGCAAACTTCTCAAGCGTGCCAGAATCTAATGCCCCGCTCTTCTTCTTCTTCTTTTTTTTTTTTTGGGTATGTTGTGCAGAACCCAGGGAGGGCTTCGGCAGGATCTACTAAACTCCCATCATTCAGCAAGGGCTATCTGCAGCCTCGCACCCTTCCTCGCCCTCATTCGTATGAAGATGTCTGCGGCGCGCCACCTCATGAACCTTAAACATGCAGAGAGATACAGACGGTAAACAGGCCACGGTGTGAGGAGACCGTGTGGAAATGGGAATGCACAGGGCCTCGTCAGGGCTCTTGATGACTATCCGAGTCACTGATGGAGTTCTCATCCAGGGTCCGTCATCCGTCCTGCCGAGTGCAATTCGTGATGCTTTTACTTATTTATTTATTTATTTGATAGATCAGTCCAAATGAACTTTCAAGCCATCACTTATTTTTTCTTGTTGAATGTACCAGAGTGTTCGTAGAGGTCAGAGGCAATTTCAGAGCAGCCTGCTCTAATAGCCCGTACTGTTGGAGTTAACCGTCTTTAAAAGTACGAGGGGGGGGTCGGGGGTAGGAAGGGCTCAAACAGCCAGCTATCACCGCTCGAGAGCATCAGATACAGAGATGAGCTCGATGAGATAGTGATCGCTTGGTTTTCCCCAAGATTGGAGTTGAACGCCACTGGATCAGAGCCAGCTGAGATACAGATTATAGTAATGCAGCAATGCTTCCAACCAAACAGTACTGTACTGTACGTTAGAGCCGAATGCAAACCTTTGGAATGAAGAAATGTACTTTATTTAGCGTGCTGGGTTTTCACATGTGTTCATTCATGTTTACAAATAATACAAATACAGATATGGTCAGAATAACGTGTGGTTACAGTTTACATCGATTCCTATTGTATTTTCCATCTGTTCTCACTCTGTTGAGAAACATATTCTCATGCTAGTACAAATCGGCTGTGCTCCAAGAATACACGAACACTAAAGCCCTAAAGAAGACAACCGGTGACGCACCTCACTCACTTTCTGTAAACGCCAATCTACCCTGACTAGTCCACCATGTTGGCATGTGGAAGAAAACGGAGAACTCGGAGGACACGGGAAGAACATGATGACCTCCACGCAGACGGTAACCGAGCTCTGGCTCGATCTGGCTGAACCCTGGAGCTGCGAGGCTATGTGCGAACAGCGTAAATGATTAAAACGTACGGGTTGAACTGAAATCTGCAAAAAGGTTTGGATTTGTAAAAGCAAGCAGGTCAGCGTATAAGCTTCTTGTACTCAATGGATTCAAGATTAACACAAGCGCAGTCCAGGTAGCAGTTCGGCCCGTGTCAGATGCTGCAGATAATAATGGACCGACTACATCTATAATGCGATATATTTACTGTTTGTAAACTTCAACAAGAAGACAACCTCTTCACGGTTTTTATTCTGACACGAAAGGAAAACATCTAACAAATCAGACAACCTGCCTGCTTAAACAGGAAAATACTCTAGGTCTTAAAATAAAGAATATGATGATAGGCTAGGGTGCACGTTTGCCTCGCACCTCCAGGGTTCGATTCCTGTGCGGGTTTCCTCCGGGTACCCTGCTTTCCAACCCCCAGTCCAAAGACATGCGCCGTAGGCTGATTGGCATGGCTAAATTGTCCGCAGTGTGTGAATGTGTGTGTGATTGTGCCCTGCGATGGGTCGGCACCCCGTCCGGGTGGGTCCGTTGACTTGCACACGTCAACGTGACATTTTATCTGGAAAAAAAGCATGTCGCCATAGCAACGTGTTAAAAAGTGATACGGACAAAAACCGTATAGTAGATGAAGGACAGATCTGGAGACGAAACTTCTCCAATTTGTTTATCTATTTTTCGTCAATCTTTGCATTAACGGGATTACTTGATGCTTTAATACGACCGAGGGCCACCGGCATGCACAAATGTACATAAAGAAATAAACGTGTATAATCGAAACTCGCAGCTCACGTCCCTTCATTTTTTTTTTTCTTTCCTATCTCTGTCGTTCTGGCTTCTAAATCCATTTGAACACCCCGAGGCGCGTCAGAAACGCACAAACGGCGCACGTGTAAGCACAGATACTGTTTTAATAGGTGTGAGGATTCTCATCGCGACTCAAGAGAAAGCTTTATTGCTGCAAACGTTCAAATCATTTTAATTCCACACGCCGTCACGCCGGGTCGCTTTGATCGTCACGTAATGAAGCGAGGACGCGAGAGATGCGTAATTGCGTTTGCAAATACAAGACACCTTTCTAGCGGTGACTGCTTTCTGAGGTTTACGGGTCTCGCTGGGACGGGTCTGATCAGAAAGATGCTGTTTTTACCTCACACTTTGAGCTGCGTGTAACTAACCCCTGAACCGTCTTGAGAGAAACGGTGGTATGGTGTACAAGCGAGTAGAAAAATCTCATTCGCTTTCGCTAGCGGAATATGGTTTTGCAATATGACTAAATACCGGTATCGGTCTGATACGGTGTTCATTTACTCGTACACGTAAAAAAAAACATCCGATAGAATGTAACGTAAACCTAGAGCGTGTTGATGTGCTAACGAACAGCTGATCTGGATGTATTTAACAGTGAACGACCAAAGACCAAAAACTGTGGTCTGAAATAATGAAGAGGATAAACTACAGCATACAACTTCAATAGGCGTAACCTGATAGGACATCTTCGTGTTGAATAGAAAGCTCGAAGATGGCCGACCTGAGCACGCAGTGCAGTATCAGGAAGCACAGTCGTTTAAAAAAAATAATAAAAAATGAGCGCAAGGTGCCGTGAATTGTGCACGCAGTGATATTTGATTGTGAGAGCAGTTCAGGTCAGCGAGCACTGAAACACTTCCATTCACCAGCGTCTACGTTTTGCACATGAATCAAAGTATACATCCGTGGTGCTTATTTTTAACCGACACACTCGCCGATACAGCTCCGTGATCTCAAGATGGCCGTCCTCGCGCTCTCTGTTTACGCTTTAACATCCTAAACGTGAAACTCGAGGAGTGTGAGGAGTTCATTACTAGGAGAACACGACGAGAACCAACATGAACAGAGCAAAATACAATAGTTCCATGATGAAACGGAGTAGATTACTCGGTATTCACGCAGCCCTAAATAGAAAGATTTTTCTCAGGTGAAATAGCCGATAATATTATTGCGCATAAACAGACTGTACTCGCAGACCTGCGAGATCTTTTAATGAACTGAGACTCCAGCCGAAGTCTTTTTACGTTCCAGCGTGGTTCGGGTGACTCCGTCAAACCAAAGACGGCTACACTCCAAAGCAGCTTTCACCGTCGTCTAATAGTGACATCAGAGGCGTCAGACAGGCTCCTGACCTCACGTGACACCTTTATTTTGTGGAGATTACTCTGCAACTGATGCCACTCTGTATGCTAATGAAGACGGAGAAGAACTGAAACGATGGCTCCCATTGGCGTCGTGTACATCAGCAGCTGCGGTTTAAAAAGCGAGACGATGATGAGGAATTCGTCTTTAAGAACGCTTTTGCATCTCACACATAAACACTCCCGTACACGTACACACGTTTATAAACACACCCTCCCCATCCCTGAATAACCCCAATTAGGCCCGACAGAGATAAATATCTCCACACGACCGAACCGAGCCCTTCTCAGCCCGTCATTAGCGCCAAATTGAATTTTACGGTTTTAATAACGTGAAGAAAGAACGGGACAACTCTGCGATCGTCATCTCTGTCGGGCCGCTCCCGTCTCCTCCGAGCGGCCTCCTGGGAGATTTCCGTATTCAGACCGAATCTTTCAAGGTTGAATAAAAGAAATGGCGGTGGGTCCCCGAGCGAGGGGAAGTGATCATCGCGTTCACCTTCAAACTCCTCTTTGATGTGGCAGAGTCAATTTTTAATCAGGCCGCATCAGGCCGGGGCTTCATTTCTCCTTACAAAGTCCTATTACTCGGCCACTTTCTGCAAGGAGGTGATAAGGACAATGCTCTCCTTCTCCCGTTCATAGAGCCCCACGTATGATGAGTCCCTTTGGAGAGGCTTGATAAAAAAGAAAAAAAAAGGGGGAGTGAGAACAGAAAGGTCACCTCTCTTTCACGATTAACCCTTTTCTGTCCACCACGCCGTCTGACTCGTTTCGTGTGGACACGCGAGGGTTAAATTTCTGCTTAACGGCTAGTGCACCACCCCAAGTCTGTCTCAATCAAACACGCAGATTTCCAGACTTCTGAAATGAACTTGATCTCAACACGTGATCACGTTAAGAGCTTGAGTTTACCTCCAGAATGAGGAGGAGGAAGAAGAAGGGGGAAGCTTGCACATCCATTCCTTCACTCCACAAAAACATGGATGTGACCTGTGCAGGGAACTGGAGCGTCTCTCTCCGCTAATCAGCCTCAGACAGCGTCTCCTTGTACGTCTCGAAAACGGGCGGGGTCCGTGACCTGGTCTACGAGGTCACGCCGGGGGGAGAAAAAAAAAAAGATGCAGGAAGAGATCACGGAGGGGGATGAGACGCATCTCTCCAGCCACATTAAGAATCCCGTGGGGTGCGTACGCTTCCCACCTTCCCCGTCTGTTCACCTCTACGCCCCTTTAAAACCTTTAAAAAAATAAAGCCAATTTAAAAAGCGCACTAATGGATTTTGCTGAACTGCAGTTCAGAGTCCGGGCTTGCCGGTGGCGTTGCTTTATAACGGAGCTCTTAAAAACCCCCCCAAAAAAACCCTTTTTCTTTCTTAACATTCCTTTTTCATCCCCCCCCACCAACAATTTAACACGAGATATTATGTATTCATGTAACGGAGTTTCCGCAATGAGCTTCTTCGCCTCCAGGTCTTCCACCATCATTTTTATCACAAAGCCAAATTTACATTTCATTTCTACAAGTTTTTTAAAAAAATAATCCCAGGGTACTTTTTTTTTTTTTTTTTTTAAAAACAACAACATTTTATTAATAAACAGCAGTTAGAGTTAACGGCATTATTAGAAGGAGAGTTATTATGAATGAGGGGCAAAAATAAAGCATTTAGAGCAGCTGTACCGAAATAAACTTTATACCTTTTAATGCTTAACGATTAATGACTAGTTTATAGTTATAAATAATTTGAGGTGGTTATTTATTTATTTTATTTCGTAGTGGCGTTAAGACGAGCTCCGTCACATACTCCTTCTGCTTTTTATCGTCAACTTTTCTTTTTTTCGTATGTTATTACTAATCAGATCGGAGAGGAGAAACAAAACAAAAAATCTACAAACGTCTGTGAAAACTCTTTCCTTTCCGAGCTAATATCTCTAGCCGTCTAGCTAGTCTCTGGTCCGGTGAGCTGCCTTCAGCTAAATCCTTTACAGAAATGCATTCTATTGGAGCGCTAATACTAAGCACAACTATTTTATTTTTATTTATTTCCATATGTCGATCGGTTCTGCTACAGTATTATGTTTTTCGGGTTTGTCCGTCTGAGATTCTCGCTAAAGCCCCCGTGAAATAAAAATGGTAGTTTTGTGGCTTTTAGTAATATGTCGGCCTTAAGCGTATCTATAAGCTAGTGCGCTCCAAAACAATGAGAAAATGTGCATTTAGAAGATATATACGTTCAAAACGTACGGTCTCTATACTGATAGATATACGGATCGACGATTTCGATGACATGGGTCTGAACTTCGGCTTCTCGTCGGATTTTCCGTCCGATCAAATGCTCGCTAAGATCTGAAGTGTCCCGCCCACAACATATAGTATACGTGGTACTAATGGTCAAGTACGGCTTAGTCCGGGTTGTGAGGTAAGCTGAACGCTATTGGCTATTTAAAAAGGAGGAGGAGCAACGCGATGTGTCCCAAACTGACTTCCTGTTTCAGTGGAAATTACGTCAACACATCAAATGGCGCTGCGTGTTTCACGGGGACTTGAACAACGCAATCTCTCAACAACGAGCGGTTGAATGTTTGTAGGATTTCTATACAATTATCACTGCAACAAGCAGATTATTTTTTTGGAGCCAATCAAAATTCAATTGAAATGGGTTTTCCTTCATCTTTGAAGTATGTTTTAATGGTATTTTAGGCATACACGTTAGTAACAACAAGGACGAGGCTCGTTTGCGGCGGAGACCTCACCATCAGCGCAGTTAGCGTCGAGTTGGACTTGTTTTTATTGCTGAGATGCTGTGATGGGTTTGTCTTGTGCCAGTTGGTGAGTCCTGGTTTTACTCCCTGGTTTGTTGTGAAGGTTTAATGTTTATGGAAATGTCTGACACTCGCACTGAGCACGCAGTGAGCTTGATAACTCGACACACTGTCTATCTTTTTTTTTTTTTTTTTAATTTTGGCCAGAAGCAGTCTAATTACCTACAGAAATGGATTGGACTGCAGGGAAACACTTGACATAAAAAAAAAACACAAAAACAAAATAAAAAACATGGAAGCACCTCCATCCACACGTCTTGTCTTAATCTCATTTGAAACAGGCACACCCGAGGTGAGAAAACGCACACGTGTGTAATGCAATTTGCACCAGGCCGTCTGGAGCAAGAGCCCCGGAGTTATTTTCATTTTCAACACGGAAAATAAACTAATGCGGCATAATCACGCGGGTAATTGTCAGGTCGTGGCTGCTGAAGGCCTGCGGTTCGGGTACAGCATTTTCGAGTGCGGCGGAAAACAAGACTCGGGGTGCCATCGTGCTCGGAGAGACCACACACACCCGAAACCACATGTTCATTAACTCCAATTATGGGAGGATGTCGGAAAGATTGGAGACACCAGAAGCGAGCTCTGGATTCTTTTTGTACCCCAGCCCCCCCAAAAAAAAAGCTCTGAAAATGAGCATTTGTACTCTGGTTGGAGGAGTGAGGTCTCGAATTAATCCCTACACTGAGCTCCAATGAGTTAAAAGCAGATCAAAAGCCTGCTTAACCTCTGCACGAAAAATACAACCGAAGAAAAAAAAAAAAACGACCAGCTTCATGACAAAAACAAATGATGATTGCTCATCATTGTTTCCAAGGGAGCGTGTTTTTTCCTTCGCAGCGCTTCTGGCTCAGGCTCGGAGTCTTAAAAGCCTGCGGTTTTATTTTTAATGACTACGCCATGGATGTTATGTGAGGCTAAGATGTGCATTGCGTGCACACATTAAAAAGGAAGTATTTTTAACTGCGACGGTGCAAATGACTAATACCGCTAACAAGCCCTACCTTCCCTCATTAAAATGTATGCTCCTTGGATAATGTAAAAAAAAAAAATTATATATATATATATATATATATATATATATATATATATATATATATATATATATATATATATATATATATGTATGTTGCAGTGCATTTTGCAGATAAGAGCGAACGCCATGCTTTGACTCGTGCATCAACTACCACTCTCTTGTTAATACGTCGAAACAGACCCTCTTTCTGTCCTTGGAGAAGAGCGATTTCAAAGCGCGGCCTTCGAGGTCTCCTTGTTCAGCCAACACATGTGCTCTCCCTTCTGTGTGCTTTAAATCTCAGATGCACGTCTTCGTTGCTGGAGAGAAACGTGCGAACGCAGGAGTTGAGTCGCTAAGCGGAGACGAAGTTCATCCGGAGGATCAAATGGCAGGCGAGAACAATCTGCTTGTTTTCCCGACGAAGAAAAGCTCGTTACGGAGCAGAAATGCCACATCTGATTACCCGTGCCCGCCACGTCTCCACAGAGCAATGCGCCGCTGATTATCACTCGTTTGTTTAATCGTTTTCACACTGAAATCTGCAGAAGAGACAGGAAACACCGACACTGTTTTTGTCTTTTCTTGTCATTTTCCATCGGATCCAGTCCGAAGAGGGAGCCATCCGAGTACCCGTGTCCGTCCGTTTCCATCGCTTAACGCTCCGACACTCCGTAAGCCATGGAAGTAGCAGGAGATCTGCTGAGAGTCTGTTCTGGTGGCATCGCTTCCAACAGTGGAGAAACTTCAAGGTCTGGTTCATCTTTAAGCCTTATATCACTTGGTTCAAGAGATTTAAAGCAGATAACTAAATGGGACGTTCCGGGTTTTTCAAGCGTACCAGGTGGAGAATGTTAAAAGGATTTCCCAGAACACTTTTAACCCCAAACTGTTCATACATGGCACTCTGGAAAATTCTGGAAATGCCTTATGCGACGTCTGTGGTGCACTGAACAATGACCACGTGTTTATTTGACGTCGTTAATTTACGTAGTTGTCTGTAAATTGTTTGTAATATGTGAATGGGTGTGTGGCCGTGCCCTGATGGGCTGGCCCCCTGTCCAGAGTGTCCCCCGCTTCGTGCCCCGAGTTCCCTGGGATAGGCTCCAGGCTCCCCGCGACCCTGTGTAGGATAAGTGGTACGGAAAATGGATGGATCGAAGATCCAGGTCAAGTTTTCCAGCATTTCACCTCAAAGTTCACACACAACCCTGTCCCGGTAAATTGCCAGAAAAACAAACAAACAAACCAAAGAAAACACTTAGACGTTACTGACGGCTGCTGTGCCTTTACTGTCGTGTCCAAAAGCAATTCTGTTTTGTTATCATTATTATTATTATATATATAAAAAAACCCAGAATGGTAGTTCAAATCTGTGAAGACTGAATTTGATCAATTAAATGTCTGCAGTTTTCCTATCCCTGCCCACATGTCCATGTTTAGTATCCCTGGTGTCTGTTATGGCTCACTGTGATTCTCCAAGAGGTTTCTAGAATAAATGGTATGTATTTAAGTTTGTTCATTCCCCAGCAATACAGTATGGTTGATAAAAAAAAAATTAAAAATAAATAAATAAAAGAAAAGAATGAAACCTATTTGAGACCTAGTTTTTTTTCTCCAATTTTAAAGATCAAGTCCAAAATTTTAAGATCAAATCAGCTGCTTTCATTCGGTTTTTAACGATTAAAAATAAATAAATAAATAAATAAATAAATAAGGATATCACGATATCTTGAAAAAAAAAAAGCCTTTTGTGACGTAATTTATCACAACATCGATAAATTCACCCAGTCCTAGGATCACGGATACGTTACCGCACACATGCCATACCTCACTGTCCACATCTCTACACTCTAAATCCTCTTGGTGAATAAAAAAAAAAACAAAAAAAACAAAACGTATACGAGAGGAAAAAAAAAAACCACGCTCGCATTCACCAAAGTCAACGTGTCGGATTTCTGGGATTCTCTCGGAGACGAGTGAGTGTGTTAAGTGAAGTCTGCCGACTGGCAGCGCTGTACAAATGGACCCAAAATAACAATGCGTTATCAACATGCATGGCGCAGACAGCAGGTGATTCATCCCCTCGCTTATTTATGAGCACAATCACTGCGCACGGATGAGGGCTCATTTTCGGTGTGAAATATACGGCCCTGAGCCCCTCGCAACTCTCACGCACACACAAATAAACACCCAAACAGAGGTGGAAAACACACCTTACTGACCGCTAACTCATGAATTAAAAATGCCTCTCTGTTCTGGATTTCCAGACGAGAGGAGAAAAAAAAAGAAAGAAAGAAAAATGACATGGCACGTCTGCATGAGCACAGGATGTCATTATAAATCAACGACAATGTGATGAAACACTCAGCGGAAAGTTCAAGGACATTTTTCTAAGTTGTATATATTCTGTCCGGGCTTATGTTATTTATTTATTTATTTATTTATTTAGTGTGTGAGAGAGACCGCGCAGGTCGGTGTGAAGCTGAGAACACAGATCCGAACAGGAGATTTACTGTTTCCTGCCGGTGATTTAACTCCTCCGCAGACTTCCAGACAGTTTCGCGGCACTTCGGGAGCAGAAGCAGACTCCGATGTAGTTAGCGTTTACGCTAGCAAGTGACGAGTCGCTTGTGTCACGTGTGCTCGCCGGACGCACTGGCGATCGCTGCTGCTTCCTTCTGAGCTTGAATTTTTTTATTCCTAACATCTCTATATGCGTTTAACGAGGTCGTACATGACAGGATGAACTGAAGTCATGGTTATAATCACGTTGCAACTAATTTGCATAAAATTTAAATTTGGTTCTGTTGCTGAAATCAATCATGTCACTTGCTAGTACGATTATAGAGCTCAGGCTCAGAGGCTCCGCCCACAAACCGTCTGATTAAAGCTTGTATTTTCTTTAGATCTAACGTACATCAGTCTTTAACACTGGACCTACAGTTTTCTGTTTTGAGACGGTAAATAATATTAAGCTGGCTAGATTCTGGTGCTCGGACAGGACGATTAAAAAGACAAGTTTTCATAGAGGCATCCATGTTTCTGTTTCTCTTTGTAGCTTGAAGGT
Source organism: Ictalurus furcatus (assembly GCF_023375685.1). NCBI lineage: Eukaryota > Metazoa > Chordata > Actinopteri > Siluriformes > Ictaluridae > Ictalurus > Ictalurus furcatus. Next base: position 8,478,555 of record NC_071277.1, on the reverse strand, counting down.
GGGACGGACGAAAATGACGTAATTCAAAGTTCTGTTTTTTCACTTCTGAGTTAAACTGAACGTGTGAGCTTGCCACAGCTATCAGGATCTCGACCGTTGCAGTCCAGCTCCCTATTTGCATTCCCAACTGGCTTTTAAGCAACAATGAGCTTTTGTTCGGAGTAGTTAGTGGAAAGTAAGTGTGTGTCCTGATTGGTCGTTCGCAGTGTCCGCCATGCGCATGACCTCTCTGTGTGAAAGTTGTAGGTTCTTAGTAATGGATGAAAAGACTCTTGACGCTACTGTAAAGCAGACTTTGATCTCTTCTCACATGTTCCCCTGAGCTGCGCCGAGAACCGCTCTGGAACCGACTCACTCTGGTCAAGCTCCAGATCTGAGGGCTCGAGGGATGGAGGAGAAAGGAGAGGGACCGAGCTCTGGTCGACCCTCAAGCCCAGCAACAGCTCCAGATGTGAGCGCTTTTTCCTCTCCTTCTCCAGCAGCTTCCTGTTCTTCTTGTTCTCCTCACTCATGCTGCTCAGCTGCACACACACACACATTCTGTTAACAATCTGCCATGCAAGTAATCCACTTCTGACTCGTTGCATCAGTTACATGTGTAATTACAACATACAAGAATTCCAACACGTTTCCCTGTAAAAAAAGAAAAAAAAAAAAGAAAACATTTACGCTAAACTAACTTATAATAGTTGTCTAAGGCCAACTGTTTGAATTCTGCTCATTTATACACATTTTGTAGCATACTTTCTTCTTACGTTTTTAGATCTTCTTATGAACTTTTATGTCTGAAGTATTCATAAATGAAGCTCTAAATCTGTATGTTTTTTTTCCTTTGAGAAACGGGATTACTTCCTGTGTCAGAGAGTCTATTTAGCAGAACTTTGCGGTTACAATGCCGTACGGATACCCGAAATCCTTCTGAAAATATTTTCCAGTGTTGGAAAGATGGATAAAATACTTTGGTAAGACTTTCTCCCATTTATTGTTCCAGTGTAATGGTTGCAATTTTCTCAGTTAGAACTCTTGCGTATTGCGCGCACACACACACACACACACACACACACACACACACACACACACACACACACACACACACACACACACACACACACAGTGTTATTGGCATAACAATGAAAATTAAGACCCTGGTGTTAAAATACAACATGTAATTAAAGAAAGTATACAGGCCGAGGATCGAGCCCAGAGGAACGCCTTGTGTAAAAGGTGTTGATGGCTGATTTGTGCTCACTAACAACATGTTTATAAATTATTCATAATTTTGGATTTAAGGTGGCACAGCGACTCTCAGGTCCAGGGTTCGATCCTTGACTCCATCCTGTTCTAACCGTGTCCGTGTGAGTTTCCTCCGGTTTCCTCCCACCTCCCATAAACACGTCAGTAAGTTGGCCCTAGTGAAGAGCCCTGTGATGGACTGCTGGTGCCCCATCTAGGGTGTACGCCTGCCTCACCAGGCCAGTGTTCCCAGGAACACATTTATGGACGAATGGGAAGCGATGTAAGCGTCTGGGCGAAATGCAACCAAAGCTCATGTTCAGACCTCAGCTCTGAGACCCGGTCTTATGAGGGATGAGTTGTGGTTGTGTTCTGGCAAACGGGTCGGGATTAGCTCATCACCTTTAGGACGAAGTGGTAAGTTCAGGCAGTTGATTCTCTGGAACCGTCATGTAGACCACGAGCATTGGGACAGATCTCTTTTGGGAAATAGTTTAATAGGTAATTGGGATAGCAGTCGTTCTCAGACATGTCGTGTAGTGCGAGTCAGTAACAGCAAACGATCGCTCACTTGATGCCGGTTCAACCCTTCCCCCATGACTGGGATTTGCCTGAATGCAGCTTCTTTATGAACCGTGGCTTCCAGAAAGCCGTCAAGCACATGTTTTGGTTTGGTGTTAAGCACTAGGCCTTTAACAGATGTATTCGCTGTTGACTCTCTTCAGCCTCGGTGCATACACACGGAAACATACGAGTGTGCATTATAGTACTTCAGAAGCAATGTCCTTGTTGCTCTTTCTTTCTGCTTCCTCCACACTGCCTCACACTTTACGAAACTCCTCCACACGTGGCCTAGTCTGGGTCCGTTCTGAAGCACGGCTTTCACAAAGCTGTCTCGCACATGTTCGAGGTAGAAGTTTCTTCTGCAGTCCGTTGAGGCGAGTGATGTTTGCCAGGAAATCCCCGCGTGTCGGTGCTGTGCTTCTCAAATTCTCTCGTTAACCTTCACTCCCTTAATTAATTCCTTACCTTCACTCAACCGTGCTCAAGAAGCATATAGTTTATATACAGCCCTGAATTACTAAACCGTTGACTTGCACTCGGTTCTCTCATGTGCTCAGTTTCGAATGAAAACACTGATGCTAACTCGGCTGTTCTAATCCCTTGTATTAGGCATATGGTGCAAAATAAATAAATAAATAAATACGCCATTATATCACATCTAAGTAAAAATTCCTAGAGCTTTACGAATCCTGCGGCAAGTATTCTGCAGCACATTTGCATTTCCAAAGCCGAGGCACGAGTGACCGACGGCTTCTGTATCTTTAAAGCTTTGTGCTCTTGCAGTGTCTTCTTTCCGATTGTTCCTCCACGCTGTTCCTTCCCGAGTTCAGGGTTTTGAAAACCACAGCTTGGTAGCGATTCTCGAGCGCTTTCGCAAGCAATGAGACCCGTTCACTTAATTGCCTATTCAGACCTGCTACATGCCTGAGTATAGAGCGGCTTTAAACGCCGACGGTTCACGATACGTCTCTTTTGTTTGTTAAATGGTGCTGGACGTTGGAGGGAAAAACCCTTTTCTCTTCCTTCAACAAATGACTAACACCAGTATGTCGAGCAATATGCTGGTTTAAGATTTTTCAAGTAATATATATTAGCATTTCACCTGCAGCAGTTCGTCAGTGATGTTCATACAAACTCCAACTTCTTTTTCTCTCGTATCTCATCTTTTATTTCTCATCTGAAATCTGCAGAGTGTCTTTCAGTTCTGTGACTTGTACAGAGCTTGTGGTTCTATTCCTCCGCTTAAAACGTCCACCGTCATCTCAATATCGCCCGTCGTGTTTACACAAGAATGAGTCCGAAGAAAGTCCGCTCCAAGTCTGTCGGATTAAAATTCCAACTTCGAATATCCGTGGAATTTCAGATAAAAATGCACGTTCGCAAACGCAACGCAAGAACCGTGCACGTTCGATTTTTAAGACGTGTCGCGAGCGCTAGCGTCGATTTGAATCCAAACATACGGTTGAAAAAAATGAGGCGAGATGTTAACACCGCACTAACAGTGCTTTGTGGAGAGGAAAAATCTAGAAGGAATAAGTTCTAGTGTTTGAGATAATCCAGTCGCAGTCAGTAAGATGAAGCTGAACAGTGAACGAACACTAACGCGGTAAACTGAAGCGCTTTACTAGCGGGTTAATGCACTCACCCAAACGCTTCCTGTACACATATGAGATTAATCAGACGTTTACACACGACATAAACACAATATTACGACTCGCTTCTGCACAAAATGACACGAACGCACGAGTGAACTCGGACTTCAGTACGGTGCTACGTCACGTCGTGAATACGCTGTTTCCGTAACAACGCTCTAAAAACATGCACAGTGAAGAACTAAAGCGTAAAGAACTCACAATATTGTAATGTTATTATTTTAGGAGATCGGGTTTTCGCATGTTTTTGTTGTTACTGGTTTAAGTTAATATATAAAATGTGTGAATATTTGGTTTTGCCTTTGACTAATATTTGAGTAAAATGAATAAATGTGACACGATGAAATTACGACTAAATTTAAAGGATATTTTCGTCAGAAGACAAAAGCTATTTTGTGGAATGTCTGAATAAATCTTAAGAATTAAACGTTCGTCACGCTTTGAAAGAGTGTACTTGCATTATTATGCTGTTATGTTATTATATCAGCGGCATCAAACGCTCTTAAAATGACAATAATATCGTTTATCGCAATTATTTCTGCAACGATACATCATCCGACTAAAGTAGCTATCGTGACGGGTCTCATGGTGCTGAAGATGTACGAGGAAACAAAACTTCTTTGCAATCTCGGTAGTTTTTTGAAACTGATTTCAGTTTGAACTTATCACCATCTGGTGACTAGCGAGACCGTAAGATAACCGCTGAGCTAACGGTTCCCTAATCAAGTCTACTTAGACATATATAAAAGTGGATTAATTCTCACCTCTCACGCTAAACATTTATTTAAAAAAAGTCTCATCACGAAAGAGGCCTTGCTATTACTCGTACTTCAAATATTTGCAATTTACTTTAGCCCGCTGGCCATCCGAGATCCTCTGCGTCGCACGAGATGTCTGGTCTCGTTGGATTTCTAATTAACTTTGCATTCTGGAAGACACTCTAATGTTCGTCAGCTTAAGAGGATCACGGCCATCATTTAATTATGAAGAGGCTAATGACGTTCTCAAATATTAACCCGGCTCTTTAAAAAGCCTCCGAATAACTAATCACGCCGAGTCTAATTTTCCATCCGCCTGAACGAGTGAGATGGATGTGCGGAGACTGGAATGCGTTTTCTCTTATTCTCTAAAGACGGAGGAAAAAAAAAGGCTAAATAAATTCACTGTCAACATATTTATCTGAGAAATAATCACGAAATATTCTAAAATCTCATGCAGGCTCGCCGTTAAATTAGAAAGTCGAGCTTTAATAAGATACGTGTCTCATTTGTACATGTCTTTTAAAAAGTCGGTATTTATCAAGCATATAGCTGCGATAGCTTTCGAATTGAATTGCAGCTTTAATGAATTGTAGCAGGTTCTACGTCCGATGATAAAAATCCCGATCGATGGATCGCAGCGAAGCAGCGGTGTGATCTTGTTCATCCAGAGAGCGTTCAATCGGGCTCACTTATATTTACAAAAGGATGTGAACGATAGCCTTTTATGAGCCGCGAGTGATGGATTTTATTCCAGCCCAGCAATCTATGCAGATTAGACAGGGGCAATTTAGTCTCCACTGCCACGCTCATTTTCTCACCATTACCCCAAAATGAAGTACGACATTGCATTATTATTTAGACTGCGAATAACTGTGTGGGGAAGTCGGCGGATATTACCTTGAAATATTTTCCCTTCAGTCATGGTTTTGTTTTTGTGTTTTTCCTCCTGACTTCGCAGTTGTTATGTGAATGATCTCAGTTTGAATCAACATCAGGAACGATTCACGCTTTTGATTATGGGACGAATCCGTCTGTACGTATCGGGTAATTATCACCATGACCTGTAATGGGAATATTTCCCAAGTCCCTCACTTCCACGTCTGGCCTCTGTGTGATCTACTCATCACTGTGTCCCTATCAGCCATAATCCATGTCTGTCCATGCAGGACTGGTCACCACCCCCTCCCCCCACCCCCACTGGATTCAAACAAACTCATCAGAATAAATATGGATTTGAAATAAACCTGTCTGAATGTCAAAAGTTCAGAGTTTTAATTAAATACCACAGTGCTGTTGAATGCTAGATAGTTAATTAATTTTCTCTAACAGCAGCTCTGACAGTAGTGAAGCTGCTCTTTTATTATTGCACTCATTCGAACATTTTTACTATGATATACTTTTGTAAGGCAGGTGCTATAATCTAAAGACTAAGGTCTGGTTTATACTTGACTCAAGGCTTCGCAGTTGCAGAAGCATCAGTAGCATGAGCAGAACCGTTCACACACGCGATCGCCTGTGTACTTTATATACATCTGGAGGATTAAAAGATGGCACAACGTCCACCAGATGGCGTGTGAGAGCCAAAACGTCCCTGTACATCAGGTTTCCAAATCCAACCGCGATGATGAATGAGTTAGCGAATACTGACGAGCTCTGGTCCTCTGCTGTCGTCGTGAATGTCGTCATGAGTCGTCTCTCGAATCAAGATCTCCTGATCTTGGAATCAAAAGTATTTATTAATCTAGAAGATTTAGAAGACGGGTATGAAGAACAGACCTTTCTGTAGTGTTGGTACTCGATTAGAGTCTAAGACGGTATACAAGTATGCGATTTGAGACACAACCCGAACTTGTTTAGTCAGTTGCCATGGGGCGATACAGACCCCTCTGTTCATACGGCCGCAGGATAGGTGTGTACGTGTAATTAAAAAGCAAGTATAGCGAATCACAGACTCTTACGTCTTACCTGTTGATTCAGCAGCTCGACGGCCTGCACGTTGGACCTCAGCCTTGACTGGATGTCGGCTATTTTGCTCAAATTATCAGCTAGTCGGTTCCTACACATAAAAGACAGAGCAGAGCAAAAGGGAGGGTTAAGAGCACAGAAACACCAGATGTGTTAATGACGGCTTTCAAACAGCCGGAGCAGCGATTCATCGTCTTCTGAAAGGGAATCCGAGACGACGCGTATCACAACTTTGTTTGTAAGGGGGAAAAAAAAAGATTTAAATTGACATGTCCTTCTTTTTAATTCAAAGGGCAGCGAAGTGATTAGGAAATGTCGGATGAGGTAAAACCGCTAGACCCAGGAATAACATTAACATAGCGACAGACATGAATAAGAATGAACATAAGAAGAAGAACAAGAATTCACCGTCTATTAAAGAGCTTTTCGCGTTTTATGATGGCCGGCTTCCCAAAAAGATCCGTTTAAAAGAAACGGCCATCTAATTAACGATCTGTAGTGAGGCGCACGTCACATAACGCAGACTTCTCTTCCAGTTCTGCGGAAAATAGCCCATTTTCTGCCCAGATGAACTCGTCCGGTCCAGTTAAAAGGCGAATTCTCGTGCAAGTTTTCTAAACGCCGCTTTATGAGCAACATCAGCGCCAGACTTTATCGCTTATTAAACCATTTCTCAGGCTAATTTGGCTGTAAAGAAAAAACCCAAGTCTTTTATGAAGTTCTTATAAAAAGCAATGGATAGGAAGAGGTCCATCATGCTTCAGTTGCAGATTCATCTTTAATGAATTCCACACACACACACACACACACAGAAACGTCTCCAACCTATTAGTGATGAAGACTTACAAAAAGAAAGAATGAAAGGAGGGGGGGATCAAGATGTAACGTGCCCATTATGAAGATTTACATATAAAAGATCCTGTCTGACAAGTCATAACAGATCCATTCTGGAATAATAAGACGTGTTCGCTAATTTTCATCCGACTGCTTCTTATCAGTCAATATTAAAGACCGTGGGCCAGCAGGAAAAAGAAAAAAATAAATAAATCAGAAAGATCAACAAAAGCTTTTTCTTAATAAAGAGCGATAGACTAGGCTAGGCCCCGTGTATAACCCCGTAATCCACAGCACACTGTAATGAGCTCTTCTTTCCCAGCATACAAATCATACGAGAGCTCGGAAATGAAAAGGAAAGAAGACGACGGAGGTATTTGGTGAAGATCGGTACGGCAGAGCGCTCCCTGTTCCAACTCCTCGTCAAGCGAATATTAAATATCTGCAGCGGTTTTGCCAGGCACGATTGTAAAATACGAGGTTTGAGTATAATTACACCGTCTCTCTTTACCGGAGCTGGAGGAGAAACACGCAGCAGGTTTGAACGTGCGATTCGTCTGTCCGTGAAGACGGCGAAACGTCTCGGCAGCCAAGAACCAAGCGTCTGGGTTTGCGTGGCGACCGACGACGATAAACGAGACGGAGAACAAGTAGCCTTTTAATTGAAACCATCTTCACAACAGAGAGAGAAACGATAAGAGACTCGGGCAATAATATGATGTTCGTAATGTTATTAATGGCACAGAACTGAGCACCGAGCAATCTTGGGTCGGTTGAAGATTGTTTTAATGACCAGAAATAAAAGAGTACCATTACTTTATTACTATAGTTAGATTTGTTTTTTTTTGTTGTTGTTGTTCTTTTTCACTTTTATTTGATTTCTAGTTCTACTAGGCCGGAAGTCTAGTGGGGAAAGTTCCACATGTTCAGAGTCGTGTTACGCGTTTCCTTAAGTGGATTTTCTAGCTGTCCCGATGCGCTCTCCTGTAAAGGAAACGTGCTCAGGGTGTAGACCTAGCCTTTATATGCTACGCTTGCAGCTCACTTTACATTAATTCATCATTTTATCCATAAAACAAAATCAGTCCTTTAGGTCTCTGAGTACCTCCGATGTCCTCCGAATATGTTTAAACAGAGTTTAAAGGGACGATATTGGACTTGATTGGCATTCCATAGTTTTGTTGTACATAGACATAAATATTAGTGTGCCGTAGTGTTGTTGCGTCAAAGCACCAGACAATAGCGCTGGATCTAATACTGCCGATATCACGCAAGAAAAACGAGCTTAAGTTCAAGGATGGAATCGAGTGTAGTTTTGCGCGAAGTCTGATTAGTGAGCTGCACCATTTCACTATTCAGTAAATTCTCCCATCTTTTGTCATTGTTTATGGTTTATTTTGCAATTATAGATCATGTTTTGTTTAACGTTTAAGATTAATCAAATGTTATCTGTATTCCACAATTTTAGGTACTACGCAAGGCCAAAACATTTCATTCAGCTCGCATTTTAAACTAATCTAGTGTATAAAATTTTACATTTAAATGTTGCACATTAATCAAATCAAGCCCAGGTTTGATTATTAATTGTCACTTCATTATTATTAGTTGTTATTTCAGCCAATCAGCAATCAAGAAGTGACTGAGAACCTGCCGGTGAATCTGATTCAAAAATGCAAAACGCCACGCCTTAAAATAAAATAAACAATCAACCAACTTCATTAAAGCATTTGAAAAATGAGCTTTACTCGAATTAAACGATATTACAAATGACTTTTATGTTCTTATTCTCTACAGTTACACAAGTTCTTATGAGGTGGGAATGAACTGAGGAATTATTATTATTATTATTATTTTTTAAGACTCACTGATCCAGGGGAAATATTTGGAGCAGCACTACAAATATCAGCTCTCCTGAACAAGCTGCTGAAGCGCTCCTGTGCACCTCTCGGTCTTCAATTTCCAATCAGCAGCCCTGTAATTCCACTAATTAGCCAGAGATTTGTTGACGACGCGACTGGATTACGGGGCGGACGACGCTTTCTGGTGTCTGAGCCCCCGTTGCCAAATGTTTACAGTAATCCACAGCCGTAATCGCTTGCCGTTTGCTAATTAAGAGCAGATAATTGTGGCTTGATTTAACGAGCGCATGGTGAGTGCTGACGAAGCGAAGTGTTGGAGAGAACGCAGCTGGAAAGAGAGAGAGAGAGGGGCAGACGAACAGGACAAGCAGTGAAATTTTTCCTCATACGTCCAAACAATTTCTGATTGATTAATTTTCTATAACAGCAGATCTGACAGTAGTGCAGATGCAAATCACGGTTTTATTTATAATTAACGCGCTCGTTCTAATACGTCATCGGTTCTATAGTAACGGCTCATTCACAGGGACTCGTACAGCGGACGCTCCACTTGAATGCACTAAAGAAAAAAAACACATGTATTACTGTTTATATGGTGAGGTTTTCTCTAAGGAGAGGTTTATTTAACATGCATGGAAGGAGTCTCCAGTTTCAGCACTTTGTAAGTCAGAGGTAAAGCTCTAACTAAGTTTTCCGACATCTTCAGGTCGGACGAGTTTACGCTTTATGGTTTCTCGGTAACGCTAGTTGGGGGCTGGTGAGGGAACAATGGTTGGTGTTTATAGCTGCTATAACGTAAGTGAGAACAGGAACGGACTTGCTTTATGGATGCTTTATAACTTTTTAAATGTAACTATAAACGGATAAAATAAAAAAAAGTATATGTTCTTTAATTAATAAAATAAAATCACTTTCAGTGTACTGCTGTGGTATCAGAGGAATAAAACTCTTCAGGAAGTACTGTTATGGGAAAATAATCAACTTCCTAACGTAACCGTGGGAACGGTTATCACGCCGACGTGGTGTTGATTATATACAGGACAACAGCGTGACACAATGTTTTATTACTTACTTACAGTTTAAATTCTACTACAATTGGACAAGAATGAACACATTTGAATGATTTTTTTTTCAATTAAAAAGAGGAAATTTAAATAGAAAAAATAAATCTCGTCCTGTATATCTTGACTGCTTGTACTATTTTAAAAGTTTTTTAAAAATAAATAAATAAAACAGAGCAGGAGTGTCTGTGGTTTTGGCTAATTGTTTGGGGTTATTTTTGCGGCACTATTCCGCTTTAAAGCAGACATTTACTCTTTGTTGAAGTCTGAGCTGAAGGGAAAAGCTCATGAGCAGGACTTTACACCTCCGAGTCCTTCATTCATTGTGTTCATTTCCAATAAATGTGCCAATTAAGAGCTAATTTTAGCAGCTCATTCAGGTTAGACTCAAATATAGCACCTTTCATTTGCGTGGATATGAATAATAAATGAACAGCTGAATGTACAGTCTGGAAATTCGGGCCTTATAGATCCAGCTTATGGGGTATCATCTACTAACGCTTTCTCTTCACGATGATCACGGTCACGTCGCTCCTGCATTAAGATTGTAAAATTACATAATGACACTAAACTGATGGATGAACCACAAACTGACAGAAAAAATAATACCACTTACTTCCCCGTATACGAATAATAATAATAATAAAAAAAACATTTCAAGACATAATTATAAAACGCAAAATGATCATAAATTCAACAAGGTGGAAATAAACACCCAGTTTAGACAGTTACATTCTATTGCTTCTATCAAAATCCAATCGCCGGATCTATACGAATAACGTTCTCTCAATTATTAAAGTAGACCCTGGGAGCGATTCATCACGCTGTCGGGTCCTCTAATGCCGTCATTAAAATGATGGACAACTGGAGGGCAACATCTGAAACCAACTGGGAGTCAAAACAAACGAGTGGAGGTACGAACACGAGGTTTGAGACGCGCAGAAGCCAGAGCGTGGAGCATAACGAGGGTCAGGGACAGAGGCAGGTACTCTAACTGGTCCTGTCCTCTCTTTACTGTTTTATTCTCCTAATGAAACTAATAAAGGGCTCGCTCTTGAACAACGACGATTAGAGAAGTCCAAAGAGCTTCTTTTTCCCTCTAGAAAAACGGCAGATAAACCCACCGACACGTGAATGTAGAATGATCGAGGGTCGCGTAGGTGTTTTGAATTCCCCGCTATTAACCGACACCTATGGAAGCTCCGCCTCCTTACCACATTTTCTCATTTGAAATATTTCGCTCCCATTATTCTGACTTATTGTAACTTATTTATGTTTCAAAGCTCTCATACATTTAGATTTACATGCATGCTAGGTCAAAAAAAACACTTTAACGTGCTTATCATTTAAACTGCAGCATTAGCAGTACAGGAAGTGAGTCTGGAATCACTAACGACTCGATTCAGCTGTTCAGAATCACTTCCTTCTTTTGGGAGTCGATAACTCCATTTGTCATGCGCTTTGATTTTTGAAACTTTGCCAAAGTTTTTACATTCACAAACAGCTCTATAACATACTACATGAAACGTAATACTAGAAAAACCATAATAGGTGCACTTTAATACTTACCAACCCGTTATACCAACTTACTAACTCATGACTAAGTAAGATGTTCATTCAATATTATCTCATTGTTAGTCGTAATGGCAAGTTACTACGTTGTAATAACCAGATAACAGTCTCTCTTAAAACTTTCGTCTCGATTGTGTCTCGAATTGAAAACTCGGACCTTACAGTCGAAAGTATTTAATAATCTAGAAAATCCAGACTGTAAAACGGCTCTCACAGTAGGTTTTAAAGGCATGACACGAGAGGGTTTTAAAATGCAAACACTGGCTGTAACAGGAAATCCGGTTAACATTAGTACTTAATAACGGTCTAAAATAGTCTATAAATACGTTATTTGAGACCCGGCGCTAATTTGATGCGGACGGATGGGGAAATTCGTCCGTTTTTATTTCTCAACTACACTACTGCAGCACCCAAAACATGTTGATTTAAACGTGGCGCGTCTGAATGTGACTCCCAGCAGCATTTCAAAATATTAGCACCCAAAATCAGTCTTCGATATTAATTCAAATGAGAGATTGAGAGTCTGTCGGATTTTCTAAGCCCCTGGTGGTTACCGTAAAATGCCGTATGTCTTGTGTATATACTCGCTCTGGTTTCTAGCTTATACAAGCCATTTGTAAAAGAAGTACTTTGAAAATGTACGTTAAACCTGAGATTTGCAGCTGGACTACAGTCAGAGCTTCTGTTATAGAAAACTAACCAACACCTTCTGACCAATCACAATCCAGAACTCAACACCAAGTTAAACTGATGCGACTGACTCCTCATGTTCAGTTTATATTCTACAGTATATATCTATTTCACACACACACACACACACACTGTGGTGTGCTCACTCCTCCACCTCCACACGACCTCTTAGCTGATTAACAAGCGCTTGCTGATTAGCGGCGTGTCTGTAGACGACCTGAGTGGTGGAGAGAGACGGTGAGAGAGGAGACGATCGTTAGCTCTCGGTGCATAAACAGTGATGAAGTGCAATACAAAGCTCGTCAATCCTTCCAGCCAATCGGAGCAGAGCAAGAGATGAGCGGTCGGTCGTAATGACTCGAATCAGGACATGGTAGAGGTGAGAACACACTCTAACACACTCACGCTAAGCGCTGCGTAGCTCATGCAGAAGTGTATAATCATACCTTGTGTAGATTTTACACTCGCGTTCACGCTCGGTGATTATATTGCATTGTTGAAGTTTAAACGTTTGTCAGTGATTAGCGTGGAAAAAGTAAGTGTTAAAGGGTTTTTTTAAACCCAGGGTTAGGGTCGTTCTCTCTCTCTCTCTCTCTCTCTCCAGCTGCTGACCTAGTTGGTAGGCGGCCTACAGTATTAGCATAGCAGGTATTTTAGCACAGAACAAGGCAAGAACAAAAAATGACACGTTTAATAAGTAAGTAGGACATCCAGAGCGTCTCGGGGTTCACCTTTGCTCATATGATTCCTGAATCTTTTATTCTAAAACTTTTTATTTTATTTTTTATAATAGGACAAAAAGAAAGCTGTCCACTTTTTACACAAACTTGACAACTTAGTAATTCTACGAGTCACAAACCCTGAAGTTAAAAGACCTATAGAAAAGACTTCTCAGAGGGCCGAGACAAAATATAATCTCAGGATAACGTACAGCTCTCGGAGCTCAGAAGACGGTAGACGTTGGGGAACGTTTCTTCGAGGAACCAGCAACGGTTACTGAGAGACCTACATCTGTCTTTCAGCCGAGTTTGAGAACCATTTGGAAGCAATTAATGGCATTTCATGATGAAGGGAAACAAAAAAAACAAAAAAAAGTGCATCAGACACATCAGAGAGAAGATCGTCATTACTGCAGGCATACAGACTGCGTCCTCGCTGAACCCTTTGAACGTCAATCTATACGTTGTTGTCCACCATGCCAACATACAAAGTGCCAGTTCTTCCAATGCTCTTAATGGAAAACAAGAGCTATTCATTTCCTTACAAACAGGTCCATTAGGGATGAGAGGGAGGTTCGGAAAAGGCTGCGTGTCGGCGCCGGGCTTTTGAAAGCTGTAGGTAGGAAAGGCCGTACCGATTAACAAGACGAGCATGCAGACTCTCTCTCTCTCTCTCTCTGACTCTCTATCTCTCTCTCTCTCCTCCCCATCTCTCTCTCTCCTCCATCTCTCTCTCTCTCTTCCCCATCTCTCTCACCACCCATCTCTCTCTCTCTCTCCCTCCTCCATCTCCCTTCCCCGTCTCTCTCTCTGTCTCTCTCTCCTCCCCATCTCTCTCCACCCATCTCTCTCTCTCCTCCATCTCTTTCTCTCTCTTCCCCATCTCTCTCACCACCCATCTCTCTCTCTCTCTCTCCCTCCTCCATCTCCCTTCCCCGTCTCTCTCTGTCTCTCTCTCCTCCCCATCTCTCTCTCTCACTCCCCGTGTCACTCTCTCTCTCTCCCCCATCTCTCTCTCTCTCTCTCTCTCCCCATCTCTCTCTCTGAGGTATAATTATCTTTTGGTGCTCTGCCACAGATGGTTCTCCTTGCTGGAGTTGAAGGAGAAAAGTGAACGAGTTCTTGTCTCAAATCAGCTCCAGATAAAAAGCGATTATGTTCTACATCATGTCGCGCTGGGATTTCTTCGTCATGCAAAGCAGTCGGTATGACAAGTTACGGAGAGACAAGGAAGAGCTGATGAAGTAACACAGACAGAGTAAGAGATAGAGATGCACAGCACGGACGTCCATTTAATGATAATTCAGCCATGTTATAATAACTCGGCTATTCCGTCGTAGGATAATTCACATCGTGTGTAAGCACTCTAAATTAGAAATGAGCACACTGATAAACTGGAGACTGCACAATACATAAAGTCACTTTCTTTGGAACCGAGGTGGGGTTTTTTTTTTAAAGTCTCATTGCCGTCACAGTAGCTTGAGTGTTTTTTAAATATTTTTATTTTATGTTAATAACACACACGCCTCTGGGAATGTTTGTGGCCGCATGTATTATGGATGGATCTCTTTCATTTCCTGTCCTTCAGTAGCAGATGAGACATCTAGTAAGGTAAAATACTTGGAGATCGAACGAACTCTCATCCCACTGGCTCTGATATCTGTGCAATCTCTACCAGATGATGATGATAATAATAATGAAGGAAATATTACAATAAAAAAATAGCAGCTCTGTTTTCATGATTGTTTCATATGCAACATTTATAATTCACTTCGGGGAGGAAAAAAGTTCATTCACTCACTTGAAAGCAAAAGGACGTGAGAAAGGAATCCGCTTCAACTTGATCAGATCTAGGTAAAGTAATATGGAGCTGAGGTTTCGCCGACTTCGGCAAGTCACGACGTGTTGATTCGAGATTTTCGCAATTCTATGCTAATTAGGTACGATGATAAAGCAAAAACACGAAGCGATCGGCTCGTACGATTCTTCGGACCGATACTACGGCACGTGTCGTATGACTAGAACTGGGCGATGTTACGATTATAATATTGATATCCTGATCAATTATGTCACAATACACTTCCCTGAGATATCACGCATATAGTCAAATCTTTTAATGAAAGTTTTTTTTTAATGATTTAAAGGTCTCTAAAAGCTGATAAATTTGCTGAAATGTTAAAGGAACGCTCGTCCAGATTTCTGTGACCTCTATGCAATGGTTAGGAGATTGTATAGTAACAGTGTGAGGTCTATATTTATTGATAGAGTCTTTATTAAAAACTTATACATTAGAGCACAGTGAAATTCTTTTCTTCGCATACCCCAGCATGTCAGGAAGTTGGGGTCAGAGTCCAGGGTCATGATACAGCGCCCCCTGGGGCAGAGAGGGTTAAGGGCCTTGCTCAAGGGCCCAACAGTGGCAGCTTGGCAGTGCTGGGGCTTGAACCCCCGACCTTCTGATCAGTAACCTGTGACTGAGCCTTAACCATCAAGCCACCAGTGCCACCACGTGATTATATTGCACTTAAAATGTTGAACCTAGTTCGCAACAATCCTCGTCCTGCGTTCACACGATTGACTAACGAAGCAACTTTGCGAGCGCTTGTTTTCCTCGTACGTACCGGACACCGAGCCATGATTTCAGCGACGTCTGAACACAGTATAATGTGGTGGGTGACTGTGGTTTAGGTGGTAGAGTGGGTTACTAATCGTAGGGTTGGCGGTTCGATTCCCAGTCCACGTGACTCCACGTGCTGAAGTGTCCTCAGGCAAGACACTGAACCCCAAGTTGCTTCCGATGGCAAGTTAGCACCTTGCATGGCAGCTCTTCTACCATTGGTGTGTGTGTGAATGGGTGAATGAGAACCAGTGTAAAGTGCTTGGGCAAAAGCGCTATGTAAGTGCAGACCATTTTACCATTTACGTGGTGACCGATAAATCCAAAACGATTGTCTGGAGCGATTCCTCGGACCGATCCTATGGAGCGTGTGGTGTGATGCGATGTTTCTTCAGTTCCTACCTGCAGTAAGTTCCCATCTACTGTTTTACGCTCAGCAATGGAAAAACTTACAATCCTGTCGTGTACGACCTCTCGTTAAACGTGTATACGTTGTGTAAAAGAAAGTCTTTTAATTCTGTATGCTGAATATACTGAGGAACGGAAATGTCTGCGAGACTGCAGTGCGGGATGAAGCACACACTGTTAAACAGCTGATTAAACACGTACTCTCTCTCCAGACTGACGGCGGTCAAAAGCTCGTTCTGCTGTTTGATCCGTCCAGCCAGACTCTGGTTAGCAGCCCTGATAAAGATAAAAAAAAAAAAAGTTAGTTTCTTGACAAGTCCACCATTTAACCAAGTGTTAACTTTTCTTTATTATTTTTGGATATGTTGGTGTTTAAAAACAAATAAAAAATTGTATCAAAGAGCCAGTAACAGACATAACGATCACATAAACAAGCTCCAAGTGCTTAAAGGATTTGTAGAAAACACGAAAGAACAAAACAAGGTTCAAGGCGAAGAAGTGGCGTTAGACTGGTCTCACGGAAAAATCCGGAAACTCTGCGTCTCTGAGAGAAATGGTGAATAAACACAACAGACGTAGCGTGTTCTCACATCATGTTCATTACACCTTCTGCAGAGAAGCACAGAAGAGGAGTTTTCACGTTTTCGCTCGGCTCTGACGGTATCATTACACTCCAGCGCCATTCAGCCTGGAGAAGTGCGAGTAAATGTTGTTCAGGTCGGAAGGAGAAGAACGAGGACGATAATCCAGCATCGCTAAACAGCACGGAACAACAGCCATCACGGCCTCGGGGGCTTTCATCACAACTGATTGTGTCCTGATTGAGCTTAAATTACAAATCAAATACTGCAGCTGTAATCAGGGGGGGGAGGGGAGAGAGAGAGGGAAAGAGAAAGACCGAGAGTGAAGCAGAGAAAACGAAAAGGACAAAGAGAACTTAAAGGATAGCGAGAACTTGAACAAAAGAGAGAGAAGTTAACGGACAAGACAGACAGAAAGAGAGAAAGTAAACTTAGAGAATGAGAGAGAGAGAATCTGAGGAACATTGCTTCGCAATGTAAAACCTTTTAGCATGCCAATAAACCTACTTGGATCTTGTATCTAGAAAGAGGGAGGGATGGGGGGGACAGAGAACTTGAAGAATGAGAGAGAGAATCTAAAGACTGAGAGAACGTAAACGTGAGAGAGCTTGTCTGTGTGATGTTTGTTTTGTAAGGAATAAGACGCTGCGTGTCGTGCTGTTACAGGAAAATAATCAGCGAAAGAGTGGTGTGATGAAGCAGAGATACTCGGACCAACCTGATGTTTATCTTCCTGTAACAGCACGTCCTGAAGCGTTTTATTCCTCTTACAATTTTTAATTCATTCATTGGAAAAAAAAAAAAGACATGCTACTTTTTATCCATTTACAGTTACATTTTATGTTGTAGCATGTCCACAAAACAAGATTGTCGTGCTTCAAGTGTAAGCTCCTCTGACCTGAAGATGCCAGAGCACAGAAAAATAGCGCTGTGTGTGTGTGATACAGTTACGGTGCTTACTTGTGCTCAGTGATCCAGAGGTTGATGTTGGTCACCAGCTGTTCTCTCTCCTGATGGAGGTGAGCGTTTTCTGTCTGGGTTTCCTCCAGATTCCTTTTCAGCCGCTGCAGCTGTGTGTGTGAGGAACAACAGGTCAAAATCACACACACACATTTCTAAAGATCGAACCTTGACGACTTGGGTAAATACCTTAAGATTTTTTTTTCTAAAATAAGGTATCCACAAAACAACTTCGAAATGAATTCTGAATCATTTATTACTTTATTTATTACACAGGCGGGAATGTTCGTTCCTCGCGTCTTTATAAAGTCATATTAAAGCTAAAATGAAACTATAACCTGCTATTAAATGATAGATATAGAAAAAAACCCCACTGCAATTAATATTCTTTTGGTTTTGTTTCTACATTTTAACCTGCCAATGAGAGAAGTTTACACTTTCCTCTGTGAGAGAGAGAGAGAGAGGGACAGACAGAGAGGGAGGGAGAGAGAGAGAGGGACAGACAGAGAGGGAGAGAGAGGGACAGACAGAGAGAGGGACAGACAGAGAGAGGGACAGACACAGGGAGAGAGAGGGACAGACACAGAGAGAAAGACAGAGAGAGAGAGGGACAGACAGACAGAGAGAGAGGGACAGACAGAGAAAGAGAGACAGAGAGAGAGGTACAGACAGACAGAGAGAGAGAGTGACAGACAGAGGGAGAGAGGGACAGAGAGAGAGGGACAGACAGACAGAGAGAGAGAGGGACAGACAGAGGGACAGAGAGAGAGAGAGACAGAGAGAGAGGGACAGACAGACAGAGGGAGAGAGGGACAGAGAGAGAGAGACAGACAGAGAGAGAGAGAGAGAGAGAGGGACAGACAGAGAGAGAGAGAGAGAGAGAGAGGGACAGACAGAGAGAGAGAGACAGAGAGAGAGGGACAGACAGACAGACAGAGAGAGGGACAGAGAGAGAGAGAGACAGAGGGAGAGGGACAGACAGACAGAGAGAGAGAGGGACAGAGAGAGAGAGACAGAGAGAGAGGGACAGACAGAGAGAGAGAGAGAGAGAGAGAGTGACTCTTTATATCTGCTATAATATGGTAGTGAGATTGTTTTGTGAACATTGTTAAATGTACGATGTGATTTTCTTTAGTTAATAACAATTGTAAGCGTCGCTGTGGTATAAGAGGAATAAAACGCTTCGGGACGCACTATAACAGGAAAATAATCAGCGTGAGGGTGGCAACAGTAACTCCGTACCACTGTTGATTATTTTGCTGTAACAGCACGACACTGAGACGCCGAGCATGTCGTTCCTTACACACGGGGGTCAGTATGAAAACGTTTCCGGTAATCACATCACCCTGTAGTCATTTAAAATTGGAATTATTCGCCTGTTTAGTGACGTCACAAACTGAGCTCATCCGTAGCCCTGCCCCAGCCCCGTAGCCCCACCCCCGTTTTATTTATACAGAAAACTGTATATGAAAGTGTGTTTTAACAGGGGAACAAAAATAAAGTGACAAACATGACCTCGGTCTGTTTTATACAGTATAATCCTCCTCGAGGAAGAGTTTAACCCCCCCCCCCCAAAAAAAAACCAATAAAAACACTCCGAGTGCGCGTGCGTGCACGCACACACACACACACACACACACACACACACACACACACACACACACAGCCTTAACCTTTCATTCAGTGTTAGCTAACTATCATGTACAAGTCAAAATGGTGAAATGTGGCAGAATAAACATGTTTTTTTATTTTATTTTATTATAAAAGTAGTCTAGATGGCAAACCAAATTCCTCCCACACACACACACACACCTGCGTCAGGAATCTGCTCTCATCTTTCTCTCCTTCCCCACAATCGCTGTTTCCCTCTACACGTGATTAATTGATTCAGTATGCCGAGAGAGACGCCTGCAGCTTTCCCACGTCTTGTGTTTACTACATTATTACGCTTTACGCTGCTCCCGCGCTCTCGACGGGACACACCTCTAATCATGTGACTTCAATTACACGTCCCTTCATCCCCTTCTTAGTTTTGTGGGAGCCAACGTTTTACTCTCACAACATGAAAAAGAGGGATTTTCTTTTTCTGTCCAAAAGAGTGGGGGTAAAAAAAGAAAAAAAAAAAAAGACAGGGAGCGAGACGCTAAAGCGAAAGCAGACCTCTTGGATCGCTCACGCTAATGTGTTACAAATGCGTCTGGAGGCCGCAGCTCTCGGGATGGTGTTTATGAGCGGACGAGCAGCCGAAATAAACACGGGCATAAAAACGCAACGTGAGCGCTGGAGTGAACGTGCAGAGCACGAGACGGATGAATGCAAACACCTCAGCGAGGGGGTAAATAGTTACGGATCAGAGAGAGAGCGATACGTAATGAGCATTGTGTGTTGATTGAGGGAGAACAAGAGAGAGAGTTACTGAGGGAGAAAGAGGGAAAGAAAACAGACAAAGCGAGAGAGAGGGACATAGACGGGGGGGAAAAAGAAAGAAACTCTATGGTGAAAGAGAGAGAAAGGTATGAAGTTTTAGTTAATCGTGAGAAAGAAGAGAGAATAGAAGGAGAAAGGAGGGAAGAGAAAAAGAGAAGGTGAGACTAGTGAAAGAAAGACAGAGAAAGAGGGGAAATGACAGAAGTTGGGGAAGAAAGAGAGGAGTATAGAGAGAATGAGAAAGAGAGGGAGAGAGGAATAAAGTACATAAAGTTTTAGTTAATCATGAGAGAAGAGAGAATAGAAAGAGAGAGACTGAGAAAGAGGGGAAATGAGAGAAAGAGGATGAAAGACAGAAGAGAGAGTGGGAGAAAGGACATGAGAGGGGGAGGGCAAAGGAAAGAAAAGAGATGCAGAGACAGAAAGAAAGCAGAGAGCAAGACAAAGTGACTTTCTATTTTATTAAGAGAGAGAAAGCGTGACAGAGACGGAAAGAAAAGAGATGGAGAGAGAGAGAAAGAAAAGATGGACGAAAGCAAAGAGCAATAAATAAAATGATAAAGGAGGGTGCAGAAATGTGACACTTAATGCAGGAAAGAAAAGATTAGTTCATTTAAAAATCTTTTCCAATACTGAACTCGAGCATCGATATCTGTATTCCTTCCGTATCTGTATCCCTACTCCCGTATCCTTACTCCCCCCGTATCCCTACTCCCGTATCTTACTCCCCTCGTATCCCTACTCCCGTATCCTTACTCCCCCCGTATCCCTACTCCCGTATCTTACTCCCCCCGTATCCCTACTCCCATATCTTACTCCCCCCGTATCCTTACTCCCCCCGTATCCCTACTCCTGTATCCTTAATCCCCCCGTATCCCTACTCCCGTATCCTTACTCCCCCCGTATCCCTACTCCCCCCATCCCTACTCCCGTATCCTTAATCCCCCCGTATCCCTACTCCCGTATCCTTACTCCCCCGTATCCCTACTCCCGTATCCTTACTTCCCCCCATCCCTACTCCCATATCCTTACTCCCCCTCTATCCCTACTCCCCCTGTATCCCTACTCCCGCATCCTTACTCCCCCCCGCATCCCTACTCCCGTATCCCTACTCCCCCCTTATCCCTACTCCCCCCGTATCCCTACTCCCGTATCCTTACTCCCCCGTATCCCTACTCCCGTATCCTTACTCCCCCCCGTATCCCTACTCCCGTATCTTACTCCCCCCGTATCCCTACTACCGTATCTTACTCTCCCTGTATCCCTACTCCCGTATCCTTAATCCCCCCATTTCCCTACTCCCGTATCTTACTCCCCCCGTATCCCTACTCCCGTATCTTACTCCCCCCGTATCCCTACTCCCGTATCTTACTCCCCCCGTATCCCTACTCCCGTATCCCTACTCCCGTATCCTTAATCCCCCCGTATCCCTACTCCCGTATCCTTACTCCCCCCGTATCCCTACTCCCGTATCCTTACTCCCCCCGTATCCCTACTCCCGTATCCTTACTCCCCCGTATCCTTACTCCCCCGTATCCCTACTCCCGTATCCTTACTCCCCCCCGTATCCCTACTCCCATATCCTTACTCCCCCCGTATCCTTACTCGGCCCCGTATCCCTACTCCCGTATCCTTACTCCCCCCGTATCCCTACTCCCGTATCCTTACTCCCCCCCATCCCTACTCCCGTATCCTTACTCCCCCCCATCCCTACTCCCATATCCTTACTCCCCCTCGTATCCCTACTCCCCCCGTATCCCTACTCCCGTATCCTTACTCCCCCCGTATCCCTACTCCTGTATCCTTACTCCCCCCCGTATCCCTACTCCCGTATCCTTACTCCCCCCGTATCCTTACTCGCCCCCGTATCCCTACTCCCGTATCCTTACTCCCCCCGTATCCCTACTCCTGTATCCTTACTCCCCCCCATCCCTACTCCCATATCCTTACTCCCCCTTGTATCCCTACTCCCCCCATATCCCTACTCCCCCCCCGTATCCCTACTCCCCCTGTATCCCTACTCCCATATCCTTACTCCCCCCCGTATCCTTACTCCCCCCGTATACCCTACTCCTGTATCCTTCCCCCCCCGCCGTATCCCTACTCCCGTATCTTACTCCCCCATATCCCTACTCCCGTATCTTACTCCCCCTGTATCCCTACTCCCGTATCTTACTCACCCCGTATCCCTACTCCCCCCATATCCCTACTCCCCCTGTATCCCTACTCCCATATCCTTACTCCCCCCCATCCCTTACTCCCATATCCTTACTCCCCCCCGTATCCTTACTCCCCCCGTATACCCTACTCCTGTATCCTTACTCCCCCCCGTATCCCTACTCCCGTATCTTACTCCCCCATATCCCTACTCCCGTATCTTACTCCCCCTGTATCCCTACTCCCGTATCCTTACTTCCCCCCATCCCTACTCCCATATCCTTACTCCCCCTCTATCCCTACTCCCCCTGTATCCCTACTCCCGCATCCTTACTCCCCCCCGCATCCCTACTCCCGTATCCCTACTCCCCCTTATCCCTACTCCCCCCGTATCCCTACTCCCCCTGTATCCCTACTCCCGTATCCTTACTCCCCCGTATCCCTACTCCCGTATCCTTACTCCCCCCCGTATCCCTACTCCCGTATCTTACTCCCCCCGTATCCCTACTCCCGTATCTTACTCCCCCCGTATCCCTACTCCCGTATCCTTACTCCCCCCCGTATCCCTACTCCCATATCCTTACTCCCCCCGTATCCTTACTCGGCCCCGTATCCCTACTCCCGTATCCTTACTCCCCCCGTATCCCTACTCCCGTATCCTTACTCCCCCCCATCCCTACTCCCGTATCCTTACTCCCCCCCATCCCTACTCCCATATCCTTACTCCCCCTCGTATCCCTACTCCCCCCGTATCCCTACTCCCCCCGTATCCCTACTCCCGTATCCTTACTCCCCCCGTATCCCTACTCCCGTATCCTTACTCCCCCGTATCCCTACTCCCGTATCCTTACTCCCCCCCGTATCCCTACTCCCGTATCCTTACTCCCCCCGTATCCTTACTCGCCCCCGTATCCCTACTCCCGTATCCTTACTCCCCCCGTATCCCTACTCCCGTATCCTTACTCCCCCCCATCCCTACTCCCATATCCTTACTCCCCCTTGTATCCCTACTCCCCCCGTATCCCTACTCCCCCCCGTATCCCTACTCCCCCTGTATCCCTACTCCCATATCCTTACTCCCCCCCGTATCCTTACTCCCCCCGTATACCCTACTCCTGTATCCTTACTCCCCCCCGTATCCCTACTCCCGTATCTTACTCCCCCATATCCCTACTCCCGTATCTTACTCCCCCTGTATCCCTACTCCCGTATCTTACTCACCCCGTATCCCTACTCCCCCCATATCCCTACTCCCCCTGTATCCCTACTCCCATATCCTTACTCCCCCCCGTATCCCTAATCCCGTATCCTTACTCCCCCCGTATCCCTACTCCCGTATCCTTACTCCCCCCCGTATCCTTACTCCCCTCGTATCCCTACTCCCGTATCCTTAATCCCCCCGTATCCCTACTCCCGTATCTTACTCCCCCCGTATCCCTACTCCCGTATCTTACTCCCCCCGTATCCCTACTCCCGTATCCTTACTCCCCCCGTATCCCTACTCCCGTATCCTTACTCCCCCGTATCCCTACTCCCGTATCCTTACTCCCCCCCATCCCTACTCCCATATCCTTACTCCCCCTCGTATCCCTACTCCCCCTCGTATCCTTACTCCCCCCGTATCCCTACTCCCGTATCCTTACTCCCCCGTATCCCTACTCCCGTATCTTACTCCCCCTGTATCCCTACTCCCGTATCTTACTCCCCCCGTATCCCTACTCCCGTATCCCTACTCCCCCCATATCCCTACTCCCCCTGTATCCCTACTCCCGTATCCTTACTCCCCCCGTATCCCTACTCCCGTATCCTTACTCCCCCCCGTATCCCTACTCCAGTATCCTTACTTCCCCCTGTATCCCTACTCCCGTATCCGTACTCCCCCCGTATCCGTACTCGCCCCGTATCCCTACTCCTGTATCCGTACTCCTCTCGGAATTGGTACTCCCCCCGTATCCGCACTCCTCCAGTATCCGCACTCCTCCAGTATCCGTACTCCCCCCGTATCCCTACTCCCTTATCCGTACTCCTCCCGTATCCCTACTCCCGTATCTGTACTCCTCCCATATCCGCACTCCTCCCGGAATCGGTACTCCTCCCGTATCCGTACCCCCCCACCGTATCCGCACTCCTCCCGGAATCGGTACTCCTCCCATATCCGTACCCCCCGTATCCGCACTCCACCCGTATCCGTACCCCTCCCGGAATCGGTACTCCTCCCGTATCCGTAGTCCCCCCATATTACACTATAAATATAATAAACATAAAAAGTATTAATAGAATAAAATCAAGATAATAAAAAGATAAAAACAGACAAATCTCTGTATCTGGAATTCTTTCCAGTTCTAAAAATACATTTCTTTTCCAAAATCCAGTTGGTGTTGGTTACAGGATCTGAGATCTGATACCGATATCCGATCCACAGTTGTATATTAAAAACTGGTATTGGACCGATCCTGGGAATCGGATCAGTGCCGTCTCTAAAAGGGAACAACAGTAAATATGTTTATATGCTAAATACGGATAATATGTTTATTACACAGGAAGTGTGTGTGTGTCTGTCGCAGCACACTCTCTCCCTCTCTGCTCTCGCTCTCCACTCTCTCTGTGCTCTCTCCACTCGCTCTCGCCTCTCTCCGTGCTCTCTCCTTCCACTCTCTCCGTGCTCTCTCCACTCTCTCTCTTCCCGCTCTCGCTCTCTCCGCTCTCACTCTTCCCACTCTCTCTCCGTTCTTGCTCTCTCTCTGCATTCTCTCCACTCTCGCTCTCCACACTCTCTCTGCTCTCTCTAGTCTCTCTCTCTGTGCTCTCTCCAGTCTCTCTCTAGTCTCTTTCTCTGTGTCTCTCTAGTCTCTCTCTCTGTGCTTTCTCCAGTCTCTCTCTCTGTGCTCTCTCCAGTCTCTCTCTCTGTGCTCTCTCTGGGGCAATCTTAGTGACAGTAATTACTAGTCATAAAAAAGCTCATTTAAAATGAACATCTCTGCTTGGCCTTGATGGGGAAAATATAAATAGGCGAGAAGTACAGATGTTGTGATTAGACCCAAATTGCACAGCCTTCCTTTGTTTCTTTGTGTGTGTGTGTTTGTGCACGTGTGTCAGTCAGAGTGAACAATGGGAGTTTTACAAAACCAAGGCGGGAATAATTTCCCAGTGCCAGAGTGCAGCGGGCCTCTTCACTAGCCGGGACACTCGCTGCTTAACATTTAGATTGTTTCTCTTAATAGGAGGTGGAGTGACACTGTGTGGGTGGGTGTGTGTGTGTGTGTGTTAAACCAGGGATTGATATCAGATTCCAGAACATTGTGCAGGTATCATCAAGAAGAAAAGCGAGCCGTGTTCAGTGTGTACATGTTTGAGTTCAACTACGGATGAGTCATTTTGCAAACGATTCGAATCGTTACAGAGTCGACTCTTATAGATCCTGTGATACGGTACATTTGCTGAAAATTCATCAGCAGTATCCACGATTCTCAAAAGCGTTTTTAACCGTAATAACAAGTGCATTTAATGAATCTTAACAACTCCTGCCTTGATAACTGTTGTCATGTGTGGGCGTGGCCTGTCCAGCATTTCATTTTTAGATCTGGTGAGAAACGGCAGTAGCTATATTTACTATATTTATATAGCGATATGCTAGCTTCATTCAGATCAGCAGAGGCACCAAGAAGCTCTGCTACTTCCTTTCAAGCTTTATATTTTCTTTGTAATGTCTCCATGCGCGTTTAATGAGAGGTTATATATGACGGGGAAAGATCAAAACATGTTTTTTCTTCCTTTTTTTGCATCAGACAGTAATCGCAGGTAGGATATAAAAAAAAAAAACTGGTTGGACTACGCATGCTATAAGATTAGACAGAGGAATCGTTTGTTTTGGAATCGTCACTGTACAGCATCATGCATCCTGTTTCGAGTAGAATTGACAAAATCGTGATCTCTACGCTGATGAAAATGAACGCTCGCCCGTCACTTGCGAGTGTGAACGTAGGTTCAGACTCATCAATTGGACGAACAGATATGAAAGCACCCCAAGCAACAAGAATATATATCTAGGTAGCAATATATGCAGTATTATTATTGCTCATAAAGGCGTTTGTTGGCCACATGGAGGTGTGATCAAATCGTTAACAAACATGGACGTTGTTTGTGCGCCAAAATACACTCGAGCTCGAACCGACTCTGTTCTGTGACACGACTGAAGACTGAACCTGCACAGCTCTTCTAGGATTCATTTCTCTCCGTGGTAAATAATATTAGCCAGTCTGTTAGAAGAGCTTTGCATGGGAAGGGTGGGGTGTTTTTTTTTAATGATTCCCCCTCCTCACTCCCAGTCTGCAGTCTACCGTTCACACAGAGACATTTAATAAAGGCAGGAGCAGTAATCGGACCGCCCGTGCCATCATCCCGCACCAACACCTGCCCCGCTGTTTGACAGCTTATTCTGCCATCGCAAAATGGCTCCCCCCCCTCCTCCTCCTCCTCCCCGCATCTCTTCCTGCTTAATAACCAAAGGCAATAACTGCGTTTCTGTGTGCACGACTACACAGAGAGAGTCGGCACGCCGAAACAGTAAGAGATTAAAGAGCAGCGATTATGAGAAAAGAGAAGTTGTCAGAGAATCACGTACACGTGCCACGGTTCACGTCGATGTTTCAATTATAAGCACGTATTACAGAGCGAGAGCTTTCGAGAAGCCTGTCTCGTGCATGTCAGAAACACAGGGGAGGAGGCTGAGCTGTTTTGTTTGTATATTCCGTTTATTATGGCGCTCTTCCTTGTCACACACACACACACGGTGTTACACGAGACACGCTCGCCCAGTGTGTTTCCACGGCCTCGTGCAGAGATCTGGAGAGAGATATTCAAATAAGAGTTCCAATCATCTCTGTCTCGCACACAGACAGGTGAATTAATCAATCTGGACATCAGGGTGTTCCTCCTTTGTGTAGCCGCTGTGCACGTTCACAACCCGATCAGATATATTTACATATGTGTTACGCAATAGCTAAAACAGTCATTTATTCATCGGTCAGTCATTACGCGGCGTTTTAAATAAACAAAATTAGTGATTCAGTAGTGTATCAGCGTCTGAATCAGATCACGGTTTTTCCTGCGTTCTTGGGTATCGTGATTATCCACGTAGTAACGCTTCAGCGGTGAAACCCATTTAGTGTAAATCAGATTCCTTAAACAACTTCAGGGGTCCACGTTACACTCGGTCGTTTCCTGCGTCTTGTATCAGGACCGGATCGTGAGATTTGCGTTTACGCTTGCAGTCGAACGCATCAGATTAGCATTCGCATCAGACATCACATCACATCGTAGTATCCTAATACATGAAGTCATAACTGAGCGTGCTCTGCAAGTCCATCCCAATACAAAATCCAGCAAAGTCTGCAATATTTCGAGAAGCTCGCAATTTGTCAAAATTACCGCAGATTTTCCGCAGATTCGGGGCCAAGACGAGTCACGTGACATCCACACAACGCACGTTTGGCCCAAGCGCTCTTCGATACACGTACGTCGAACATGACTACAGCTAAAAGGTCTTGTTTACCAACAAACGTCACTGTGAAAGACAATTTTGTGCAGTTGCGATTTTGCAGATTCAAGTAGTTTTCCGCAGAAAAGCACAAAAAACTGCAAGTTCTGAAAAAAACCGCCGCAAAATCGAGCATTTTTGGCCGTAACAATCTAAAAAAAAAAATTTAATAATAAAATCTCTGCGAAATCCTGTATGGACTGCTTTACAGCAAAAACTCCTCCCAGTGTGTGATGTCAAGATCAAAACTCCTTACAAACAAACGAGCAAGTCCATGAGGGTCTGCCAAAGTGCATCAGTGGTGACGCTGCAGCACCTTCAATTCATTTCCCCAGTACCTTTCTGTATAGTAAACATCCCAGTGCACTATGGGAGCTGAAAGTGTACACACACACACACGTCTCCTAAACTAGTCAGATTTAAATAAATAAATAAATAAAAATGCTGATGTGAATGTGAAGATTTCTATTTTCCAGAAACGCTGAAATAAAACCTGTGCCGTGTATAACACAACACTTTTAGTCCTCCGAGATCAGCGATTAGGCGGAGTCTCCCCCGTTAGGCCGAGACACCGTCGCTGCTGCTACACTTCATATAATCTCACGATCTCACGGAGACGCAGGGGACGGATCAGGAACGAGAGACGAGGAGGAGAGGTTTTATTATTTTTGTCATTGAGAGTACAGAGACATTCATTTTCCTATAGATGGGTTTGTGTTATATTTAAGCTGAGTACGTGAACTTAAAAAAAAAAAAACACTAGCAATAGCTATGAACGAGTGCGTCACTCAGGAATAACGGCACTAAACTGTACCTTTCCTTGTCGCACAGTGGTATCTTCAAGGATCTTTTGTATCTTAAATAATGGGCTTCTGTAGGGTTCTCCAGCGAGGATGTCTACGATGGGCAGAGATAAAACAGATCTGAAACTCTCGGCGTTAAACGGCATTTCTACTACGGCAAAAAAAAAATGCAAGTTTGACGCTCTCGCCAAATGCCGTATCAATTTCACGGTTTTTTTTGTTTTGTTTTTTTACGTTTTGAGAACGACACTTGTACAACACTACAGACACTTCCTCCGAGATCATCTTCCCTCCTGCTCCGTAAAGCTCTTCAGTTCTTCTCGCTTTATTAAATGACATTTTCTTAGCTAACAAAGACCGTCAAGTAGCATTAGAGTTGTTGCTAAGTGACCGGTTTCCATGGATACAGAAGGCTGTCCCCGTACACCGCTCCATACGTTTCCTACAAAACACATTCTAGTGTACCGTCAAACACAGATGATGATGATAATCACAATAATAACAACCCCCGTGATTAAAGGATAATATAGAACCTGTTAGCCGGATTTTGTACGCTGAAGCGTGCTGCAATTTGTGCTTAATAAAAGTAACATTAAAAATGAATAAACGAGACTAACGGAAAGCATGTTAACACACGGCGCCGCGTTTTCTAATCGCTTAAAAGAAAATAAGAGCCTTCAGGCCTCGTGTAAAAGTACGCCTCATTCACCAGACCGGAATTAGTAATAACGCTCACATATATTGTTAAAGATGGCATTAAGAATTCATCATCGTACTAATTAAAATGTCCGGTGGATGATGTATCGGTTAAATATGTATATTTATTTTAAATGGGTTCTGAATTAAATATGCGAGTTTGACGAGTAGGAAACGTGATTGAACAAGGCAAGGCCTATCCCACTCTCTCTGTGTGTGTGTGTGTGTGTGTGTCTTTCATAACAGCAGCATAATTACATATTAAACCACCGTCCACCGGTGCACACGTGAGTCCTTATTAATAATACTAATGGATTCTTTAATTGCATCGGTACCGCCAACAATTTCCAGAGCGGCCACAACGAGTCGTCTAATGCCTTAATAACGGCACTTCTCCGATGACTAATGGCTTGTATGGAGATGGAGGATAAGGTATGGCTTGGAGGACGTTGGGGAAAAGTAATTAAGCATCCCCTATTTACCCAAAGTCCAGCTTGCCCTTCCCAGAGTGCTCTCCTCGGGGCCAGGCTCTCCAATCAGCCCTGCCGCTTTCATACAGGCGGCTCCTTTTTTTTTTCTCTTTCCCCCGATCACTGCAAGATGAGTGTTTTTCAATCAGGAGCGCACGGTAAACAGGCTACGGTAAAAGCTGGTTCGTGATTGCTGAAGGATGCATAAAGAACCGCACTACAACAGAATTCCCGTAGACGAGAAGGATGGGATTGCGTTCGAACGCCGCGTGGAGCTTTC
Organism: Ictalurus furcatus; assembly: GCF_023375685.1. NCBI lineage: Eukaryota > Metazoa > Chordata > Actinopteri > Siluriformes > Ictaluridae > Ictalurus > Ictalurus furcatus. The sequence continues at coordinate 8,448,710 of NC_071277.1, read as the reverse complement.
CGTCACACTGACCCTTGGAGAGGTGTTGGTGAAGAGAGAAAGATAGAGGGGGGAAAAAAAAAAACTCTACGCAGCTAATCAGTGATGAATAATAATGATTTCATTCCGTTCTATTCGATCGATAAGACTCGAGGATGAGGAAGCCGAACGTGTCGGTGAAGATGATGAAGGACGGTCTATACAGGGCTCGAATTGAGACACGACCTTCACGTTCAAGTAAAAATGTCGCAGTTCTTTGAAAAGAAAAAGAAATGTCAAGATCGAGTGTGTGTAGAAGTGTGCAGAGGTGAGGGGTGAAAAAGCATAACGCTTAAGGTTTATTCAATTGGAACATGCGTTAAGAAGTGAAGCCACTTCAAAGCGAAGAAGAGCACAATCCAGGATGAGCTGTTCAGGGTCACGGTCCTGACACGACAAACTCCACGTCAAAGAACTGGTGCCAGTCAGACCTGGCTGAGGATAACTTCCTCAGTGAAGAGTCACCTGCAAAGATGAAAATACCTCTCCACACCATGAGAGGGCGGTGTTTCTTATCAGAACCAAGAATAAAAAACTCTGAGGACCAAGCGGTGGCTCTCATTTCTGTAGCTGCTGTTTGTACACGTCCTCATTTCCTTGTTTTTGACGTGACACGGAGCCGCGATTCCGACGGGGGGGGGGTTGATGCTGGCACTGTCTGCCCTCTTCCACATATGTGAACACTCAGACATCACCGATTGGTTAGATCCCATTTGTAAAAGGAACAAGAGGAACTAATTTGATTGCATAGCACAGCGTAGCAGCTGACCACACCTCTTTGATGTATTCACTCTAGCCCCACCCCCCTTTTTTTTTCTCCAAATTACAGAGCTCTGTGGCACATTAGCACTTGTACTGATTGGTCATGAAAAACACTACGAGAATGTAATATTGAGTTTATGCCTTATTTTAGTGCTTAGTGTTCTGATCAGGACGACGGGTCGAGGGTCCTTCCCGTGTCCTGTGTAAGCGTGTGTCACGTATGTATCTGTATAAGTGAGTAAACGTTTAGCCGTGTTCCTCTGTTCGTGGAGGACGCAGGAGCCGAGGTTCACGTCAATGTCACACCGCTGTTCTTACGCCAAACAGAACATTGTTATTGATCTGAAGTGTGTGGAACACTGTGATGTAATTAGCTGAAGGTGAAAATAAAGGCGTCCGCTACCAAGGACAATAACGGGTGAGGACAACATGCAGGATTTATCGTCCTTAATATTGAACAATAAAATATAAGTCTATGTACTATTACTACTAACACAACTACTATTACTATTACTACTACCACCACTACTACTACTAACACTACTTCTACTACTACTACTACTATTACTACCACTACTAACACTACTTCTACTATTACTACCACTATTTCTACTACTACTGACACTACTACTACTGCTACTATTACTACTACTACTAACAATAATAATAATTTTTTTTGCCACAATAATCCAACAGTAGTTCTTTTTATTTTTATATTGTATTTTAATGTTTTAGATTTTTTAAAATTAAAATATCAAGTCAAATGGTCCCAACCTTAATACAACAATAATAATAATAATAATATAGTAAAAATAATAGTAGAGTATTGTCTATTTAAAAAATTATTTGTATGCTATTTTGTATTAACATATAACAAAATCTTCATCCAAACGCTAAATTATTCTTTTATTTGTTTCTTTATTTATTTAGCTAGTAAGTTAGTATCCAAACAGTAGTTAGCTGTGATTCTTTTATTTATTTATTTGTGTGTGAAATATTCAGCACAATTCAAGGCATTCACACGTTTCATAAACATTCCTGTGCCTGTTGTGGGTTTAAATATAAATCATGTTGAATAAAAACAGTCTTACATTCGCACAGTAATATTCACGTGACCTGATCATTAAAATATCACTTCAACAATTTACTCAGGAATGGTTTTCACTTTGATTAAACCTCACCAAAAAAAACCAGTCGAGCCAGCCGAGGTAATTCTAAAATAATTTAACCACACTCCGAATCCACTTATAAAATATATCAAGTAATGGCTTTGACCGGAGCAGATGAGGCCATTTCAAAGCCAATTTCCCTCAGATTCATCAAGCTTGACCATTTCTACAGCCATAATAATCCATCGGCAGGTCAGTTCCATCCTCAGAGAGGGGGAGGGAGAGGGGCAGAGATATAGACAGTGTTGGAGAGAGTGACAGAAAGAGGGAGACAGAAAGACAAGAGCGATAAACAGAGAGACAGGCAGATGGAGAGAGGCTATGTGAATGTGAGAGAGACAAAGATGAGCAATAGAGAGGGAGAGGCAGAGAGAATGTCAGAGAGAGGGACTGAAAGAGAGACACACAGAGAGAGAAAGAGATAGGGAGAGAGAAAGTCAGAGAGCGAAAGAGAGAGAGTAGGACTGAAAGAGACATATACAGAGAGAGAGAGAGGGGACTGAAAGAGAGAGAGAGAGAGAAAGTCAGAGAGAGAGAGAGTAGGACTGAAAGAGACAGACACCGAGAGAGAGAGAGAGAGAGAGAAAGAGAGTGGGACTGAAAGAGACAGACACACAGAGAGAGAGAGAGATAGGGAGCAAGAAAGTCAGATAGAGAGAGTGGGACTGAAAGAGACAGAACGAGAGAGCGAGACAGAAGGAGAAAGGGAGAAAGAGAGAGACAGAAAGAGCTCTTTCCTCATTTCTATTGAGGGGAAAAAGATTACATCGAAGCTGTTCTCCTGGAGTTTTATCAAATTTCCAAACATATAGTTAAAAGTAGTTCCAGTCACTTTACAGTGTTCTAAAGGATCCCCGCATCCCAATTCGCCTACTATCCATCCTCAACAGTATCCGAGATTAGAATCAGGATGTCCCGAATCATAGTCTGCTGAAACGAGTCTCCCAGAGACACCCGGATAGTCTGCTGTTTCCGCTAGGTTTCCCAAGTGTGGATCCGAGGACACTTTTTCAGCGAATATTACCCACAACTCCTTGCGTGATGGACGAGGAGGAGTTTTGTGACGGTTTAAACGAGTACATACTTTTCATGCATAGTATAAGTAAGTGAATTGTGATGGGGGGGTTTATATCCGTACACCATCAGGGCCACACAACTCCAAGACAGGTAGATCGGCCAAACCAGTAAAACAGTCACGCTACAACCATTGTCCTGTCTGTAGAATACCCTAATCTTTGTCCGGGATGTTGCTTAGCAACCTGTCAATAGACTACATTGTGTGGTGGATGAATTGGTTATTAATTAGTAATGATGTTTAATTATATATTGTCTATAAATGCATTAGTAACGTTACACGTGTGATAAAAACGTGCAGGGAAACGTGCCGAAGTTCATGTCGAGAATATGGGGTACACATAAAAATACCGATGGTTCAGCTAACCAGTGTTATAGTAACGTGTAAATTTACAGCTTACACCGTATGCATTTCATCACAGAAGCGTAAGAGAAACCTACAGCGGTGGATTCTAACTGGTAGCCTTGCAGTAAAACGAGCGAGCGAGCGAGTGAGTGAGCGTCTACGTGTCCTCGCCCGAGCGGTTCCTGCGGTGCTAATGAAAGCAATTAGATAAAGCTGTAGTGGAGGGAGAGCTAGTGTAATATTAACACCTAATAAAAGACTGATATAAAATTTTATTACAGTGAAGTCGGGGCTAAATTAAAACACCAGTCCCAGGGGTATGTAACGAGACGAGGGCGGGTGGACGCCACCGCCTCCCGCTCATCCGCAGAGATTTGTGAAATTAATATAAATGAAGACGGAAACACACACACACACACAAAAAGGGAGGGAAGATGAGAGACGTTGGCGTGGGAGAGAACACGACATTAGCATGACTCCTCCCTGCTCGGGATTACGAGCCGACCTCCGGAGCGTGTCTCCCTGTTTCGCGGCAGGATCGTTGAGCGCGGTGCACGTCCGTGTGTTACCGTTAATATAAGGGGCTAATTAAAAGTATCCGAGGAAGGGGAAAATCAGGAGGAGAACGTCGCCGCTGTTAGGCGATGATTAAGGAGCACGCATTGCACGGCTACCGTATATTAAAAACACGTGGCGGTGGAGGTCTCGCTGCGCCGATTTGCAGTTAAGCAAGCTCTAAAACTGCAGGCCTTCTTAATGATCACCTCCGCAATAACGTTCTCGTATGAGAGCGATGCAAATGTGATGGTCTGGAGGGGAAGTTCGGTAAATTGGGTTAAAATAGGAGTGGGTGAGGAGAGTCTCCGAAAAACGCTTTCATGTGCTTTAATTGGTCAAATCATCCCGATCGTTTTATCTATAAGCAGCGCTGCACCGTATTGCTTTTTTCCTCTGTGTGTGTGTGTGTAATGAGTGTGGCTGAGGAGCTGATAATGGCCTTGTCGGTGGTCGTTTCACTGGGACTCGGTGGTTTTTACGATGCCCCTCGGCCTCATGGTAATAGTGGACCGAAGGACGCAGGACACCAGCTGCCTAATAATGTATACATTCAGCTCATACGTCTTCGCTCTCTCTCACCAAGTCCTGCTGTGCATTTCCAAAGGATTTTCAGACTCTCGCAAGTGGCACCAATCAGGGCAAATGAAGATCAATAATGAGCCAATGGGCACGCTTTATTTGGCACATGAGGCGGATCATTAAAAATGTGGCGCGCTAATTTGATGGCTGACGCACACTCTTCACGGTAATGATGCCATCATGAAGATAAAGCGAGAGCAGTATGTGTGTGTGTGTGTGTGTGTATGAGAGAGCGAGAGAGAGCGAAAGCAACACATTCAGCCCTCCAGTTCATTTCCCATGCTTAAAAATCCTTAAAAATCTAATCAATTAATATCCGAATCAGATTTGGCTCTCCGGCGCAATGAGGCAACACAAACAAATGTACATCGCCGCTAATGTGGATGATCTTATAGAAAATTACACGTAATGAGCTCATCTGCACCAGCGCATCATATCAGAAACGAGCAGCGAGCGATGGAGGGATGAGGAAATAACATGTAGGCAATTCATCACTGCGCGTTCGCAAACAAGAACAGGAACCAACAGAACCGTGCCTTTTAGTACTGGTTCGATTTCCGCTAACTTTAACGTAATGACATCATCATTATGACCTTACGATGGCCTAATGTGACTCTATTTATTATAGGCTTGTGTGATATCACGGTATCATCGCCTCTATGGTACATGTTATTACATTACCCTGATATATTAACGCAGATTACGTTATATGAACCAATCATAGGTGTTTTGAACTCTCTGATCTTAACGGACGCTGCCTAGAAGCCCCGCCCCCTTCCCGCAAGTCAAAAAAGACAACAGCAACAAAAAAATTTGTTGTTTATGCACGCTGAGAAATTAAAGTTGCACAACAAACCATATTATTTCCCTCCAGAGTCTATCTGGTTATTATACACTATATGGCCAAAAGTATGTGAACACCTAACCATCACACCTGTACGTACTTGTTGAACATCTCATTCCAGATTTAGTCCCCTCTTCGCCGTTATAAATGCGCTCCACTCTTCTGGGAAGGCTTATCACTGGATTTTAGGGCGTGGCTGTGGGGATTGGTCTTCATTCGGCTACAGAGCGTTAGTGAGGTTGAGATCAGGCGCTGATGTTGGGATGGTGAGGAGGCTCCAGTTCATCCCAAAGATGTTCTGTCGGGTTGAGATCACGGCTCTGTTCAGGACACTCGAGATCTTCCACCTTCTTCCAATCTGAACCTTCTACCACATCTTCATGCACAGGAGCATGGTCATGCTGGAACAGGTTTGGAGCTCTTAGTTCCGGTGAAGGGAAACTGTATGTAATGCGACAGCGAACAAAGACGTTCTAGACAATTATGTGCTTCCGACTTAGCGCCTTAACTGTAATCATTTGCTGCTGGATGAGTGGCTAATGGAAAATTTAAAACTCGAGGTTTGGGATCCTGACATTTTTGAAAATTGGAAACGGGTTTAAGAGGCAACATGGAGTGATGTGTTCAGTCTTCCTGTGTGTCTGTTGCTCAGTGAAGCTTGGTCCTGTATTGATCCTGTAGAGGATCAGTATCTTTTCCCCACTGTGGCCACTGAATGGGACAAAAGTTCAATACAGAAAAATCGGTGGCTCATCCAGAGCTCACAAAAGCAATTTGTAATATGGATTTACTCTTACCGCATACGACGCCTGCTGCTGTTTTTAGTATTTAAAACCTTTGATCGGCCACGTGGAGGTGCTTTATCTTTTTTTTTTTTTTTAAAGCTTCCCTACTGTGATTCATTTGCAATGTGGGTGGAAATTTTGCCTAAAATAAGCGTTATGGATCATGTTCAGAATAAACGAGGAGTAAATGGATTGAGCCGTTTACCGGAGGTTCCTGGAATATTAAAGTGCCTCATCTAGCCCAGATCTGACAACTGCCCCATGAAGTTAAACACAAAGTCTGGCTAAAGAGAAAGAATTCTCTTTATTTTTGTCTTCTTTTAGCCCACAAATGAAAGGCTAAGGGCTTTTGCGAGAAGGAGTAAGCGTCGGTGTGAGGTGAAGGTGTGAGGGAGTTGATTAGCCTTCTGTCTCGCGCTTTATTTCTGAGGTGACGGAGGACGAGGTTGATCAGAGCGCTGGGTGGTCGATGTGACACCCACCGTAATTAGCCCGAGCTCGTCAGAGAGCAAACGACATGTGAAAATGATCCCGATGTCGGGCATCAGTTGCGCTTAAGCTCCCTCCCTCCTGCTCCTCCCGCTCCACGGCTTTACCGCTGCGAAGACGAGCCTGAATTATTCACCGTGCCGAGAAGATAAAGAGGAAGTTGAGAGGAACTTAAATGATTTCAAAGGAAACTCGCTCAGACCTGGATTAATTAAGTCTCCGGGCTTTTGTGAAGTAGCTACCTGACGACGTGTTATCCGATCTGATTCCCACGTACGAGACGTTCTGAAATATTACAAGGCGAAATCCTGGTGCATTAGAACAAGGTGCCTCCACACGACGCCCCGTGCTAACAGAGAGCCGGCATCGCTAACGAGAAAAATCCTAGCAGAGAGAGAAACCAGAATTTATTTTACTACAAAAAAACTCTCCCGAGTGTCTGGTTTGATCTGCAGAAGTGTTTGGATTGAACTATCATGTAGAACGTATTTCTACTTCTATGCACGTTATAAACAATAACCTAATCTAAACTGCACGCGGGCGACAGTTTGGTCTGTACCCTACTGCAGCGGTGCCGCTCGGTCCTCACCTGTTTATTTTCTAAATCGCATACAAGGCCGTTTGTGAACTCACAGGTCAAAAGGTCAGCTAAATGTCAGCTAAAAGTAACCACAAACGTGTGCTTCGTATGTTTCCCTGTGCCAGATTTTTATTCGCTTTCGGGCTGGAGTCTGAATTATGGAATTAAATTAAATGTTCCCTGACCTGGAAGTAGAGACTTCAGTGGCGCGAATTTCAGAGAGCATTCTGGACGCGATTCTCCGTATAGTTATAGTGTTTAACTTTTTAGTGGAAATCACTTACTTACTTACTTAGTATACAAGTTTGTAATTAACATTTCAGGTTTGGATAGACTCGTACGACTATTTCAGAGATGAGCTCTCACATTGCTGTCGATCCAAATCTTACTAGCCAATGAGAGTAAATCGCTGTTAGGCCCCGCCCACACGAGAGGTTCGTGACGGAACGGCGGATGTAAACTAAATGGAAACTCCGGCAGCGCAGTCGTAAACCACGATTGGCGGAAACAAAGCTGTTAATAAAGCTTGCTGTTTATTTGAAGACCGTCTTAAATGTTTTCTCTCTCACCTTTTTGTTCGTTTCTTGGAAAGTTTCCTTCAGTACGTTTGGCACAGATTTTATTCCATACTGAATGAACTAAGGAAGTGGACATTTTCTAATGCATCCCGCTGTCGCAGCCGGTCAGAAGCTGTAAATTATATAGCTAACCCATAAATATTGGCACCTCTGAACTATAATGGGGTTTTCTAGTCTCGGAGTCTTTCTCTGTGCTTCGTGCTGGGCAATGACAGCGTTGAGTGCATGAATAAATAAATAAACAAGTACCGGTCAGAGGCCTGTGTGTGTTCTGAGAATGCTAGGCTTCAGACACGGCTGACCTTTGTGAAAAGTGTGAGAGCTGATTTTTCTGGCCTTTAAGCCCATTCATAGTGTGACGCGTGTTGTGAGAGGCTGGAGGCTATACGAAAGCGCGCACGTGTGTGTGTGTGTGTGTGTAAGACGGTTACCTGCTCTCCGACCTCGTCTCGTTCCCCCACCGCCTCACAAACAAGTCTCCGCTGCGTCGCTGCCTCTCCTACAGCGTTCCGCAGAGATCTCAGAAAACCGCCGGCCTCGGCTCGAAGCTTCTCTACAGTCAACCTGTTACACACAAATATCCCTTACAAAACGTGCACTTTTAAAGACTTCTACAGATCCACGTCCTGTTCAGAGAAGATCCGCACTCTATCTGATTTACTGTGTGCGCTAATGTACAGCTGAGTGCAAAAAAGTTTGCACACCCCCATGGCTTAGCTACAAATAACAGGATTCCAAGCGGTTAAAAATGAAACCTGGGTGAATCCTGCGACAATCAACACAAAACCTGTCTGAAGAGTAGATTAAGATCCATCACCATCCTCTCAGTGACATTTTGATGCAGTTTTAAAGATTAAAATCAGCACACAAGTTAGTACTCAATATTAACTGTATTATAGAATTCAAAATCCTGAAAAGTCTTGAAATAAACAAACCAATTAAATTCATTAAATTAATGATAAATGACTGTTTTTATTCTTTTTTCTAGTAATATTTTATACACTGTTTGACCAGATACTGTATATTTTGTTCAGTTCTGTCAAACAGAACACACTAAATGTTTTGAATTAAATTTCTTCCAAATCCTCGTCGTTTTGTCAAGGGGATACAAACTTTTGCACTGTAGGAGGCATACTGTGAAAAATGATCACAGAATTGGCTACATGGAATAAAAATATATAATTATAATACTGAAATTCTGAGATAAAGTCATTTCAAGCCATTCTGGCAGTAAATAAAGCGGGATACCAAACGTTAACCAATTTCATTTACTGATTAATATTTTAATTTATGTATTTAAATTTTGCCATGACCTTTAACCTTTAAAAAGTTTAAAAGTAGACATACGCATTACTGAATATTAATTTTATTACAAACTTAACAAATTTTATTTAAAAATGAAAAGCTAGATAATCTTATTATAAGTTATAAGATCCTTTATACAACTTGTATGTCCACTTTTAAATCTAATCCGAGTTAATACTGAATATTACGTTATTATAAAATTAAATAATCTGATCTAATCTCAACTAAAATCACAGGTGGTATTTATTTGAAGATTAATTTTAAAAATCATCACAATAAAAAAAAAAACCTCATGATTGTTCTGCTGTAGTCTCTACTTTTAGTCTAAGTCCAAAATATAACACATACACACACACACACACACACAAATTAGCTTTATGGTAATAAAATAACTGCTATTCACATGGCCTGGCCCTCAGACTGTAACTCCAGCACAGAAAACGAATAAAATCATGCACATTAGATCAAGAAACCGAGCACGAAGCGGACGCTTTTCAGAATTAAAACCTGTTTCCTTCCCACTTTTTAAATAAATAATAAAAAAAAGATTGTTATTTTTATCAGAGGACATTTAAATCTCCAGGCGCGAGGGACAATGGGCCCTGCGGCGGCAGGAAGCCTCGTTCCCAGGCCGGGAAGTGCGGCAGTAAAGAGGCAATCGATGAAGTGTCTATTTCTGCTCCGCCACAATGGGAACCGACTGCCGTGGCGAAAGGATCAATACGACAAATTATTACAATTTCCACAACCTCAACTGGACGTTCCGTGGGGTGCGAACACGCGCTCCTCTGCCTCTTGCCTGCATTAGTGCAGTCAAATACCGCACGCCTGAAGAGAGTTAAATACACACGACGCAAATGCCTATTCAACCACAATCAGGCCGCTTGTACCGCGGGGGAAAGGTTAAATCATAGCGTATGAATAATTGCAGGAATGGATCTAATTTTGGGTTTGGGCGCTAACTTTGGTCAGCTATTGTGAAAGCCATGGAGAAGAGGGTTAGTTATATCAAACCATATTTCAGGACTGGGCGTGGATGATTCAGTAGCAGAGTTCGTCTCCAGATTTTTATAAGTACACTCCATATATATATTTTATATATATAAAAAATGTGTGTATATGTATATATAAGGTGTGTGTGTGTGTGTATATATATACACACACACACACTACGATTACAATGTTTCATTTAATATTGAATGACATTTTAACACATTTTAACCTTTAATGTTCGAGAGACAAGTTAGTTCCTGTTCTCAAATGACAGCTCATCATTTTACGGAGAAACGGCAAAGCGTAAACTCCTCTTTGTTAAACAACACTTTTAAGATAAAAAATCTGTCATTAGTCATAGCTTGCGTGACGTGTCCGCTGTACAAGTCCCTGTGAACGAGCTGTTACTGTGGAAACGAGCGCGGATTTATAAACCTGTCATGACTACTGTCCGAACCACGCTATTAAAAAGAAATAACACCCGCCTGCCGACCAATCAGATTTGAGAACTCGACCGTCCTCTGGTATAAGACGCAGAAACGGATGACGGATAGTCGTTTCAGAATGAAGGACATGCTGATTGTGTATGGAAACATCACACACACAATCAGATCCTGGTTCACATTTGAGCTGCATTTCATTAATACAAACTGATGGAAGGACATGAGCGAGGCTTCGCGAGCTGGGGGGGGGGGTTTGCGGTGGGGCAAAGGATGGGGGTTTCCCCAAGCACAGCTGAAAGACATCTGGACTAATAATCGACATTTTGTGCACGGTAGGAGAACCCGGGACCCCGTCGAGCCACCTGTGGGTGCGCCATGTTAACTTCCAAAAAAAACAGAAAAAAAGTGAGTGAAATTTCAAATAAAACTGATTAAGTCAGCCAGCAAGCAAAGATCAAACTAAATACTCCAAAGGGCAAAGCGCTAGTTACATGAGCACATGCTGGTTTGGAGCTGACGCACACTGTACACAGATTACACACAGATGCTGTTTAAACACACGGCAAGACATGCGCCGCACTTCTCCCAACAAACTACAGTACAGCGGCGACCACACCCGAGTTCCACCAATCACAACTCGTCCTGCTGTCATGGGATTCGTTCTGGAGGGAAGATGGAGCTATGCTGAAAAATAATTTTCTCAAAACTGTAAAATATTTTTTATTACAGGATTATTATAAAACAAATCCGAGATAATTAATCAATTTCTACATTTTTATTTTCATTTCAAGTACAGGGTTTTAGTGCATTTTACTCTAGAGGGCGAGTCGGGGTTGTATGTGTTACTGTATCTCGCTGTAGGCGGGTTAGTCGGGGGTTGTACGGCGTTACTGTATCTCGCTGTAGGCGGGCGAGTCGGGGGTTGTACGGCGTTACTGTATCTCGCTGTAGGCGTGCGAGTCGGGGTTGTACGGCGTTACTGTATCTCGCTGTAGGCGGGTTAGTCGGTGGCTGTAAGGCGTTACTGTATCTCGCTGTAGGCGGGTTAGTCGTAAGTTTTACGGCATTACTGTATCTCGCTGTAGGCGGGCGAGTCGGGGTTGTACGGCGTTACTGTATCTCGCTGTAGGCGGGCGAGTCGGGGTTGTACGGCGTTACTGTATCTCGCTGTAGGCGGGCTAGACGGCGTTGTATTGTGTTACTGTATCTCGCTGTAGGCGGGCTAGTCGGGGGTTGTACGGCGTTACTGTATCTCGCTGTAGGCGGGCGAGTCGGGGTTGTACGGCGTTACTGTATCTCGCTGTAGGCGGGTTAGTCGGTGGTTGTAAGGCGTTACTGTATCTCGCTGTAGGCGGGCGAGTCGGGGTTGTACGGCGTTACTGTATCTCGCTGTAGGCGGGCTAGACGGCGTTGTATTGTGTTACTGTATCTCGCTGTAGGCGGGCTAGTCGGGGGTTGTACGGCGTTACTGTATCTCGCTGTAGGCGGGCGAGTCAGGGTTGTACAGCGTTACTGTATCTCGCTGTAGGCGGGTTAGTCGGTGGTTGTAAGGCGTTACTGTATCTCGCTGTAGGCGGGCGAGTCGGGGTTGTACGGCGTTACTGTATCTCGCTGTAGGCGGTCGAGTCGGGGTTGTACGGCGTTACTGTATCTCGCTGTAGGCGGGCTAGACGGCGTTGTATTGTGTTACTGTATCTCGCTGTAGGCGGGTTAGTCGGGGGTTGTACGGCGTTATTGTATCTCGCTGTAGGCGGGCTAGTCGGCGTTGTACTGTGTTACTGTATCTCGCTGTAGGCGGGTTAGTCGGGGGTTGTACGGCGTTACTGTATCTCGCTGTAGGCGGGCTAGTCGGCGTTGTACTGTGTTACTGTATCTCGCTGTAGGCGGGTTAGTCAGGGGTTGTACAGTGTTACTGTATCTTACTGTAGCCGGGTGAGTTGACGGATGTCCTCTTTCTCTTCAGGATTGTCACTGGGCTGCTGCTCTGCAATCTTGAGAAATGACGGTAAGAAAACATCACTGTCTTCCCGTTCGAGTACAGTGTCGGCTAGAGAGAAGAAAAAAGAGGGAGGAAAAGAGACGCCTTAAAATCTATGCAAATTCATGCTTAAACATCTGTTGCCCGACTACACTTGCAATTTTGTATTTAAATATACATTGTGTGTGTACATGTTGAATATTATTAGATAACGGAAATGAATACATCCTCGTTCAGATCCCTATTCACAACAAATATAACACACGATGAGATAAGAAATCGTAAAAAAAAGCAACTCGAGCTTTTATTTCAGTATTTTTGCTGTAAAACCTACACAGACCCACCAGCGATATATTTCAGGACAAAGACCAGAAGAGATAACTTTGTGCCATGGCGAAAACATTTTCCTTCACTGAAATGCTGTTTTGCATTTCATGCTCATACATTTAAGCCCAATTCTTTTGTCGTGCCTGCCCACAAAGCAGGAATAAATTCCAGTCTCTGACAATAGATGGCACTGTTTACTTTGAACCTGAACTCAAACGCTCAAGAATACAGCTGAGCGTTCTACCCCAACCCCCCCCCCCCCCCCCCTTTTGTACATCTATCATGAAGAGAGAGAGAGAGAAAAAAGCACTGTTCTGGCTTTCCTATAGTGACTGCATCGAGTGTGTGTTTAAAACACCTACTTTCAGCCAACATATTTGAAGCAGCATTGTACCTTTACATTTGATATAAAGTGAGGGATAATTTTTTGAAATAGATCTAATAAAACACAGACTCCAGTCGGAACCGAGTCTCAGACTATGGATTATTGAATGCAGAGATGATTGTGTTATTTTTGTAAGTAGAGCTCCCCTTAGTTTGAGCTGCTGAGTGTAATGGATCCAGCGCAGCAGAGCTTTAAGGGCTTTCAGTCTCTTCTAAATAGCGTGTTATATACGGCTGGTAGGGAGTATGGCTGCTTAAAAGTGAATGCTAAAAATCCACGGTCAAATATGATTAATTTATGGCGTTACAGGGTCCAAACTGTTTAAATTGGAGCCGCAGGAAATTGAACAGGCAACCGAAATCTCTAAATATTTAACAACACACACACACACACACACACACACAGCCTGAACGCTTGCAAGCCCACCTCAGCTAGATTACAGAACCTCAAGGTAAGAATAAAATGATCTTATACATCTAAATAAATCAATACCACGAGGTAGAGAGGTGTTTAAAATTCAGCTTTGGCGAAGAAAATAAATAAATTAAAATAAAGACCACATCCAAGGTATCAATCCAATATAACCCTGTTAACACTGGCCATCCTGGGAGAGAGTCCAGAGTTGGTGGAGGGCAATTAATCGTTGCCAGGGCATGTGGTTTGTTTATTTATTTATTTATGCTTCATGCAGGTAAGGTTGAGTTGAGAGTGCTGGAAGTGATGGAATAATGTCTTTTGACCGAAATCTAAAAGCTGGAGGCTGCCAAAGCTGGCGTGAAGGAAGGAAAGAAGGGAGGGGAGGAAAGAGGGTTTTTTTTTTTTTTTAAGGGAGAAAAAGTGGAACGTGTGCTTGTGGAAGGGTTTGAGTGGACATTTTCATATAGGACGTGACCGCTATCCTGTAGGTGTCATCGTGTGTGGGGGAGGGGGGGGAGCGGGATTTTTTAAAATCTGCATCGTCTCGAGTTTACCTTCCGCCTCGGTTTTGAGCTCGACTTGATTCTAAGCCAGAGGCGCTCGCAGCTGCTGCCTTATTTACAATCCCTTTGGCAGACTTACAACTGCCCCGGGCTATAACACAGTGTACCTAATGTTCAAACTGGCAGGTAATCTTATGTCAAACATACTCCTTTGATATAAAGTGATCAATAGATTCTTGTAAAGAAGTAATTTCTCTCATGTTCCCGACCTGAGATTTTCTTTTATTATGATACTTCATAATGATAGAATTCATACTTTTCCCCCCCATTCAGCTATCCATCTCCACTAAAACAGGAAAAAGAAAAGAAAAGAAAAATACAAAAGGAGGTGTATTGTAGGATAGATAGCAATAAAGGGAGCCCAGAAATTGTGTGTTTAGATGTTTCCTGAGTACAACAATTTTTCGATCAATACTCTGTGTAACACAATTATCTGCAGTAATCTAGTTGTATTGGGGGGGGCAGAAAAAAAGAGTTTCCTCAGGTCCACTCCCGGTTTTCAGGCGGAGAGATCTCGCTGATAATTCCATCATCTTTAAAATGTATACCTCTCAGTGAAAGGGATAGGATGTCACTGCTCGCTCAAAGGGCGGCGTTTCGGAGCAAAAGGAATGAAAATTTATGGCCTACTGTATTACTCTATGAGCACGAATAGCCATTTGTTACTCAGGAAAATGATGCGTAGTTTTTATTTATTTCATTCCTTTAAAAAAAAAAAAAAAAAAGAATTGCACGATTGTCCAAATCTAATCGCAAAGAAAGTCCGTGCATCAAAAAAAAACCCAGTGGGGTGTGTGTCCTGTCCTGGATTCTGAGCATTCAGCACACTCGGGCTTCACCACTCGTACTATAAGGCTTCCATTTTTCACTTTTCTCTGCATTAGCGGCATTTGCATTTACACATTTTTACACTAGCGCTAAGGATTCGTCAATTATTTTGCAATGCATCATTTTCCAGAAGGTTCTATCCATGGCAACCTTCACAACCCCGGCCTCGTAAATCATGTCGCTGCCAACCAATCGGTGCTCGGCTCTCTTCTGCAGGGATAGACACATAGCTGCTGCATTAAGTTATATTCCGGGCGCACAACGCATTATTCCACCTCGTCTTTTTTTTATTTATTTAATTTTTTTAAAATCACAGATCTGCGTGTAATGGCACAAAATAAACTCCTCGAGCAGCCGCGGTGCAGGTCACCGAGGCCAAATCGTATGCAGCAGAGACTGACAAAACGAGGGAATGGTGTACATCATGCCACAGAGGTCATGAATTTGCAAATAAATAAAAAAAAAATGCATCTAGATGTAGGGAGCAGAAGAGAAATAATATCAGCTCAAAGCGGACAACCCTGCGCAGGAGCGAATAGCTCCGTCCTTCATCGATTAGCCGTAGGACAGCGGTGACGTTGAAGCGGAAGTGTATAAGGGGGAAACACAATGCATGGCGAGGAGCTCCGTTCTCTTAAGCACTCCATTCATCCATGCCAAGGGCTCGGCTGAGTGGCTGAAGCGCAAGACGGTCTCTTAACCCCCCGTTGTTGAAGTCTGCGAGGGTTCCTCGACAGGTCGCTCTCGTTTTTAATCCATCTGTCATCATACGGTTCAATCAGCCACTTGAACTCTCATGGTTCTTGGCACATCTTCCATTTTCTCCTTCGCATTACACCTCCCCCCACCAAAAAAAAATAAATAAATAATAAAAATAAAAAAAATTTGAAAATGAAATCCATCACTTATGCATGGTCAACACCGATTACAATCAAACCCCACAGATACCTTTTTACATTTTAAGCACTCTTGGAAATCAATATGCGCCGCTGCGGTCGAGTAGACTTTAATGTTACGGAAGGAAAGGATGGAGGGATGTGCATCGGTGAAACTGTTGCCTTGACACCCGGGAATGAAGACGCTCTCTGGAAAATCTCGGATACGACGCCTTCCCCAGCAACCTTGGGGTGTCATACCACGAAAGCCTCTTGGTTTGGGGGGGTGTTGAGGAGGGAAAAGAAGTAGTAATGCTTGTGCAGCTTTTAAAACCTGAAGCATTTTGAAAAAGCTAGCACCCGAGCAGCTGGCGTGTTTAGCCGAGTGTTGGAGCTGGAAGGTAATGAGGAGGCGAGGGTGCCAGGCAAGGCCGCGGCAGCTCGGCATGCTTCAGAATCAGATCATAACCGGCACGGCGAGGACAAAGGGAGAGGAGGGGGACAGATAACTCCAGATAATTAAAGCGCTCAGGCTGGAGGGCTGTGTGTGTGTGTCGCAGGGTGATCTCTGCCTGTCGCCTGCTAAGGATGCCCACGTTAATTCTTAATGAGACATTCCAGGCTGCGTAACAACACTGTGCGCATGAACAACAAAGGCCTCCTAGACTGCAAATGAGGAGTTCTCTACAGACAGCCAAGCCAGGCAGCACGGCACCGCATCATTACCCCTCACACACACACACACAACCATCATTAAGGTGAGCTCTAGTTCCTGTGCGTGTGTATTGAACATGTACAGCCAAGCAGGGACATGTCAGCTTCAGCTAAACCAAACACACAAAGCCAGAAGCACAGCAGGGTGAAACATGTGCATCCTAAACCTGATGTGCCCTTAATAACCTCCGCTCTCAATACAACCAGGATATAACAGTAAATATATCCCAATCTAGCCTCACTTACTCACACGGTACTTTCCAAACTAACAGACGTGTCGAGCGGGAGCGACTGCAATCCTCCGAGCGCTGTTGCAATCAACTGGAATATTTATAGGACTCGGAACAATCTTCTGTTGGAGCTTAGTGGTGTTCCACGGCGTTGGCATTTTCCGCTGTACAGGTACCGAATTTGGTCCCTTTTTGCCAGGTTACCGAGAGAACCAAACTTTGGTGGAGATGTGATGCAGACCATTCAAATTAGTCAAGTAGGAGCGTCTGATAACGTTCGCGTTTCCATTGAGTACACTGGAAAAACCCGGAAGGTTCCGTGTCATTTCACTTAAACCCCGATGCTAAGTAACATACCATCGCATCCTGAATGTTTACAGTTAATAAAATGATCGATGCGAGATGAAAACCTTGGGGATTGTTTTACTATTTCATTTTTTTTTCTCTCTTATAATAATTACAATAAACAAACAAGTCTGGTGGATCGCTAGCTAGCTGTTTAATTAGCCGTCCGATTCGGCGTGGCATAGTGCGAATCCTGAAGTGGGGAAAATCCTTTCCAGAGCAAGTAAGTGAACGTTTTTTCGGATAACTTTGCTAGTTAAATAAGTATTTAAAGTCAGTGGGGTTATACAAATCTCTCGGACATTTAAACTTTGACCATACGTGGCGTTTATTTGGTTACTGTCTACCAGAAATGCGTCACACCATGTTGTGTTGACCAACATTCTGGGATGATGATCTGATATCAGTTCTCCATCCTGGTCAACTGTGTTGCTGATATATTTTGCAGGCTAAAAATACACAAGACTTCTACGGTTCTTGGAATACTAATGCAGGAAACTCTAGAGAACGCGTGTGCTCTGCTAGGCAAACATTTATTTTTTCGTTCAGTATTTTAGTATGATGAACACAAGCAGCGTTCCGTTTGGTGTAAATGTGGAGAAAATTTAAATAATGGCACGAAATATTCATCCGGTATCTTGCTACAACACTGCTGATCTGACAGCGGCGAGGGGGTGGACAGTGTAACAGGCAGTGTGTCAGACTGTCTGTGTGTGTGTGTGTGTGTGTGTCTGTGTGTGTGTGTGTGTGTGTGTGTTTTGTATGCAGAGTGGCATCAGGCCATTGCACCAGACTGACTTTATTAGCAAGCTGCTAATGAGGCATGCCAATCACACTGTGATGTAGTGATCACACACTCAGAGTGCCAAGACAACTCGGTCAGCACACACACACACACACACACACACTCTTACACAGAAGCCCATGACTGGGATTTTTGCAATGGTAAATAGTTGAATTCAGGATTCTGATTGGTCAGGTGTTGATTCATTTTCTATAATAGCAGCTCTGAACGTGCCATCCTCACCTGTTTCTGTGAAGAAGGAGAGGAGCTGCTGAAGTTCACGACCCAGCTGCTCGAGCTCATTCCTCATGACCCGGTTCTCCTTTTCCTTCTGGTTCTTCTCCTCAGTCACTTTCCGCATCTCCTCACGGAGCTCCTGCAGTTCTTCGCTTCTGGTCTGGAGAGTCAGGAGTGTGTTCTGCAGCTCAGCCACCTCCATCTCGACCTGAAGGGGTACGGTGAGATGAGCGTCATGACCAAGACGACCAACGGTAAGTGCGAAGACGTTTTATCCAGGACGGACATACACTAGCGACTGGTTGGTTTTTCAGTAAAAATTAACTTTTTATCCCACGTTTAGAGAGTCACGTCCTGCTTCAGACCTACACACCAAGCTCCGTGATGGACGAAATGGGTGAGCAACCCTGGGTTTAGGGTGTTAACAGGATGGATAGGTTCTAGGTTTGGTTAACAGGCTCTAGCTTACCCCGTCTAAAAAGAAACCAAAAGAACGCCATCGAGTATTAGATTTTTGAGTATTTTTTTTCTCTCCAGAAGTATACCACACCTAGGTGGCTAGGACATTAAGATTCTGAGACTGGTTCTAGCTGTAGGTGATTGGACAAAGCTATGGTTGCGTCTTAGAACTTTAAGTGCTGCCACTATGTTTAGCAAACGCATACTAAACAGGAATTACGCCCGGGGTCCACTTCTGTCAATCTGGAATTTGCATCTATATCCATTATTATGTAATTACCTTAATTACCCTCATGTATGTAACCATGTGGCTCATTATTGAACTCGGCTATGCGTGATCATGTTAATTCAAGCCTCTTAATGTGGCCCTGTTATTCAAAACCTTGACTGTGTACCAATGGCTTCTAATGAGACCTGACAACAACAAAAAAAAAAAAGGAAAGAAAGAAAGAAAATGGCCCACCGGGGGCTTGTTCTCACACCAGAACACATGTCTACTGCTCGATGAATGAATGAGAGCCTATTATTTCACCTCAGGTGCTAATGAATGGGTGGTTCTTTCCACTGGCACCTCCATTCTCCGTTGGGCCGCCAATCACCCGCTCCACTCATTTGAATATTCAGCGTCCTTTCATACCGTAATTGGAGTCAATCGCATTGACTCGGCACGTTTTGTTGGAATTAATCCGGCTCTAAAGCCCGAGCGAACAACGGGAAATGTTACAGACCCAGCTGTCGTGCAAAAGCCTGTTGATGTATTGAACATCAAACTTTTAATTATTAGTATAGTTCAGGAGGGCGTGTCCAGTCCATGTCTTAAGAACTGAGCAGGTAATATTGTTAACCCGAGTCCAGATGAGTCCAGTGTGCAGGCGGTCCTGCACTGTTGATTCCACCGAGCCTTCAAATATCTTTTAATAGTGCATAAATGTTTGCGTAAACCAAACCGGATTGCACTTTGTTGAACACTCTTAACGTGCAGAGCGTGTTCCAGATGCAGCTCATGTGCATTTTTATCGATGCCCACAAAACTCCATAAAAAGGTCAGTTGCACAGACTGGCCCATCCTCGATTTATACAGTGCTGTTTCTTTTATCATAGTGAAATGATTAGTTTTATTTGTCTTAATTTACGGGTTTGTGTTTCACAAAATGTTCTCGCTGGTGCTCTTAGTCTTGACTAGCGAGTACGCCGTCGTGTCGCTGTAAATTGAGTCATCGGTGTCCTTACTAGTGCCCCAACTGTACTGATTCACCACCTAGGGAGCTGATCGAGACCCGCACACTATCTGTACTCGGATTGAAATCTGAAGTGGGCGTGGCCTAAACCTCAAGGTTCTGACAGTTCATAAGTGGTCTGCACTACAGATGTGTGCATGACAACAAACTAGTAGCCAAATTTAAAGCGCCATCACCCAGACCAGAACGTTACTAAGGATGAGTGAATGAACACGTAGTTCGAGTAGTAGTTGTTGTAGCATGTTTGTTAGCGAACGTGACCTTTGATTAGCTTCATATCTGACCGCTCACGTTAACCTGTACGGAAGAACGAATCTTTTTAACAGTGTCCAGCAGGATCCCAGTCCCCGTGCACACCTCTAGTCTCAACCCGTAATGTATTTGTATTCGGTTACAGTCCGAGACGACTGTAATATTAATAAAAAAACATGTATAAAGCCTATTAACAGCACTATTATTAATTTCAGGACTATAATCAACTTGACACAAGTGGGTGAATTAACACTGAGGCTCATCAGTTATCTTTCATCTAAAACACTTCTGAATAATAAGCGACTTTAATAAAAAGTCAGGAACCTAAAACAACACAGAAAGCTTTTATATATATATATATATATATATATATATATATATGTATATATATATATATATATATATATATATATTATTTATTTATTAGCACTGGTATACAAACTTTCCAAGTGAGTAAGTCTGAGATTGAAAAACACAAGGCCCTCGAGTGAAAGGACACGCAGAGCTGAGAGGCACTCGGGTACCGAGCGACTCGGATTCGCGGAATCTCTACAGCAGCTAGAGAATCAAACTCATTACTGAATGCAGTATAGAATAAAATACAGTCATCCTTCAAATTGCTTTCAGAAAACACAAATAAAATGTTACATGATTAAAAATTGAATTCCATCGGCTTGACCTTGTACGTAGCGGTTACGCTCGTACAAATTAAATTTGCGCACTCGAAAATAAAGGTTCGTTTCCAGACATCATGATCTAAAACGATGTTAAGAAATGGATGCAAGTTTTTCTTTACTTACTTCTGTTTGCTTTCAGACGATATCTGTTTATGTTTGCTAACTGATATTAACGAGTCCTGATGAAGACGCTAAACCGAACGTGCGGGCGATCTGAATGTCGGTGAGGAAAACGTTAGAAGTCATCCTGAACTCAGGAAAGCACCTTCAGGAAACTGACCTGCAGGTTTCTCTCCTCTCGGCTCCTCAGGCTGTCCAGCGCTGCCTGGAGCTCGTCCGTGAGCAGCTCCATCGCCTCCTCCGAAAGCTCCGCTTGCTTCGCTGTCTGCTCGTAGCGAGACTCCAGACTGGACATTTCGGCTCTTACACTGCAAACTTCTGCTCGGGCCTCGACGACCTGCCAACACACACACCACATAACACACTTTAGTGCATGTTAACACATGCTATCAGAATGTAAATGATCTTTGCCTGTAGAAAAAACATTTATTTTAAATGACTAATTATGTTTTTTTGTGATTTTTTTTTTGCGCAGAAAACTACTCGAATCGCACGAAACTGCAGTTGCACGCTCTTCACGGTGATGTCCGTCGGTAAATAAGACCTGTTAGCTGTACGCGTGACTCGAAGAGGGCTTTGGCTGAAATGCATGTTGTGAAGATGTCACATGACTCTTGGTGCAAATCTCCTCAGAATGTTCTGGAGTTTGCACGATTTCGCGTTAATTTCCGAGAAATCGGGAAATCCTGGAGGGACTGATTGATACTACTAGATGAGACATGCGTCATTAAAACAATAAAAATCCGCTAGTTTCGGAGGCGAGGCATTGATGTCGATTAATAAAAAAACATTTTTTAACCATTATTTACCATTTTCTAATTTATTAACCAACATTTATTTCTACTCTCGCAATGGTTTAGAGATCAAATCAACTCGGGTTCTTTCACACTCGACTGACTGAAACTGCATGTTCCATAGGGTCGGGCAGGAAAAAAATAAATACATAATTTTTTAAAAAAGGCACAAATGTAAAAACTTCCTTTAACTACATTAGAACCTGAATCCTGCAGCCTGTACATTCGATTGCAAACAAAATCCACGACATTTCATCAACGCACTCCTCCGCAATCTGTGAACACCGTACCTGTTTCTGAGAAAGCTCCGCCTCTTCCTCTGCTCTCTGGATCAGGACCTGCAGTTGTTGGACCTTCTCCATGGCAGTGGTGTATTTCTGTTTGAAGATGTCCAGCGCAGAACGGTGACTCTGGGACGAGTTCCTGCTCTTTTGCACTTCGTCCTGGATCTCCTCCAGCTGCTGGTTCAGAAGTCTAATCTCTGTGTCCCGCTTCTTCAGGAACTCCTCATACTCTGTTACCTGAAGTTCAAACAAAATCATCACTAATCCCTAACAGACATCGCGGAGGAGCAGAGCGTCTGTCAGTGGAGTTCTATCCCGAGGTCTCCGGGCCTGAGGGGAATCTTATCATTTTTATTTATTTTTACTTTAAGTGAAATGAAATTTAAATGCAATATCGCTTTTATTTGTCTTTAACTGTATTTTTATTTACTTTTATGTATTGTATATTTAATTAATAATTTTATTCGTGTGTTGATATATTTTTCATCTTTTTATAATTTTCTTTACTGCTAAAAACAAACAAAAATGTAATGTTATCCATCGTGGTTTTTTTCTTTTCTTATTTATTCCTGTTTAACTTGTGTGAGGTCAGGAAACCAGGTGGGTTTATAAAGGGTGGGAAAAAAATCATCTTTACTTTATGCAATATAAACAAAATATATAAAAGAAAAAAAGCATTAAAGGTAAAGACAGGTGAAATCTAACGTTAAAAGATCTAGAACCTTACTGTCTTGAGTATTATGTGCTGACTTTTTAAAATATATATTTTTAAAATTTTATTTTAAAAAGAACATCGATCATTTTTATCCCCCAAAACATTTTCCGGATTGCTCCAAGTCTGGAAACGAGTGCCAGACTTTTCCAAATTTCCAGACCTGTGCAAGAACCCTGACGTTTGTGAGAGATGACTGGTCCTGGCTGCGTTATTTGACCCATTTTTACTTCACAAAACATTGCAAACATTGGAAGGAAAGCACACAATAAATGGTATTTTGGTGTAAATGATACTGATTGTGACCCAGGACTGATGTGCTGCACATACACACACACACGCACACTCTGCAAGGAGATGAATGCCGCCGAGCTAGAGTACACAAAACGGACACAATTAAAGCATATTTGAGTCAAACACAATCACAGTGATCAAACATCCAACTATCTTATTTTGCTTCTAATTTCGTTTTGAATATCTGACATTCCAGGCGTCAAAACTGTTTTCGTGACCTCACAGGCTGATGCCGTTACAACATTATCGCCAAAATGTTTTCGTGCTTTTTAAAGAGCTTTTTATTTCCCCGCTTCCTCGTTCCTTTGATAAATGACTCAGAAAGTACATAATGGCTTTGATATGCTCCTCTTGTGACTGTAATAAAGAACCTGTGATTAAAATGGCAATTTCCATTGGCTGATTAACGGAGAGGGGCACCAGGCTGACCTTGGGGCTGCTGTGTCAAATTTGTCTGCCTTTTTATCTTTTTGTGCTGCGATGCACCAGCTTAATGACTGTGTGTCTCAGCGCCAGTGTTGGAACGTGAACGAGGCACGTCTGATTTTTCAGTAGCATCTATTAAAACCAAAATTCACACCAAACCACCCTAATTTCAGTCACAAAAACATCAGCTACCGCCCCCAAAAATAAAGTAGGTTAAAAGGTTCTAGCTGTCTTAATCCTGCAGGAGAATAGTCCACACAGAGTTCTAGTGAAGCTGTAAAGCAGGTAAACAGGAACCAGTCAGCACTCAGAGCTCAGGAGTTCTATGAAGTGATGTACATGCATTTATCTGTAGCATAGGTTTACCTTCTCCGTGGCGAGGTGCTGTGTGTGCTCGGCTGCTCTGAGCTTCTCTCGGAGTTCTCCGAGGATCTGCGTGTGCTGGACGTTCTGCTCTTGGAGCTGCTGGACCTCTCTGTGCAGGAGAAGGTTCCTCTGAGTCCAGCGCTCGGAGTCGGCAGCGTGGTCGAGCTGTGAGGTGGTCAGTTCCCCCTGCAGACGCTCCGCGCGCTCGGCCTGCCGTGTCATCTAAACACGACACAGAGCGAACGGGGTCTGGGTTACAGGTCTCAACTCAAGACAGTGTGAAGTGTTTAATAGCAGAAAGTAAACGATCTGAAGATGTTTCAACTTGACTTAAGAAGTTGATTGTGGGTTTATTTCAACATGTTTGATCAATTTCAGAACCAAAAGTCCAGGGGGTGGAGCTGGACCTGATCCAACTCCTCCTATAACCCTAACTCGAAGACGTGAGATGCTCTACAACATGGAAGACACACTTATCCAGCCTGAAACACACTGACATGTCTCCCTGGACTTTTGGATAAACCCCGCCCAGACAGAAGGAGCTAGATCAGGTTAGGCTCCACCCCCTGGACTTTTATTACTGCGGTGAGGGGTACTTGGCTGTTTCTGGGTGTTGACTCCTCGGAGAGGGCTAGCTAACTAACAACTATCTAGGCAAATAACACAGACTAATGAAAGAAAACAAAATATGAACTTTGACAATCTAATGAACCAAAAAATAACTAGCTCACTAACAAAAACTATAAATAATAAAATTAATATATAATAGAAACTAACAATTAAACCAACAAAGAACTAATAACTCAACTAATGAAACTAACTAAAAAGCCCAACGTGCAGACAAACTAGTCAGCCAAAAACCAACCAGCTCCCTAACAGAAACTAAACCCAATAATGAAACTACCTAAAAGCTAAACTTATAAAATACTAAAAGTATAAAATGACTCAAAAAGGAGCCAGCTCTAACTACCCACATAAACAACCTACCAAACAAACGAAATTAAACCAATACTAACAAAATAACTGTCAAACTAACCAACTAAACAACAAGCATTCCTAACTAACCAAATCTAACCAAGTAACTAACAATGTAATAAATACTAACAATTAACCAAAAAAAACACTAAACCAAATAACTATATCTATGATGATGACTAAAAACTAAAACATATCTACAAAAACTATACTAACTAGCACTTCATCTTACACGTTTATTGCTGTGGTATTAAAATATAAGAGACTATTATGTTTTAATATCCAAATGCAGACCATGCAATGTACATCGTTACTAAACAAGGACCGGGCGGGGCATGTGTTGGATTTGGGGAGGTTCCTAATTTGCATATTCATAGCATCTCGATTTATGAATGAGGATAAAAAGGTTCATCTGTCCCAGTTTCCTCTTTTTTTGTACAACCTCCATAATTACAAATATATATATATATATATATATATCTTAAATATATAATGTATTTAAATAAAAAAATGTTTTGGGCTAATCGCTACACAAATGGTCAGATGTGTGGCTTGGTCAGTAGGGTGTGTAACTGGTGAACCGTGGTGTGTGATGACCTGTTGCTGGGCGAGCTGTAGCTGACTCTGAAGCTGCTGTGTTTTCTGCTGTTCATGGTCCATCCGGGCGTTTCCGTGGCGACACAGCTCTCTCAGCTCCTGTAAGTGGGCCTGCTGCTTCCTCACCTTCTCATTAAGCCTGCTGACCTCGGCCTCCTGCAGCCCCAGCTACGCACGCACACACACACACATATGGTACCGCAAGGCACAAAAGTTCAACATCATCTGTATTCATAGCCTGGCTAAATATTGAAAATTATTCTGCAGCTTCCAAACACACACTCATGCATTTTTCATGAATCGGTAAACAAGCGGGTGGCGATGAGCTGCATGAGGGTCGGGGGAGATTCACACATTCCTCCTCTTCCATCCTCTTCCTCTGAACACCTCCTAAGACCAGCTCAGCTTTTTATACAAACAGCTGAAGTCAGTAGAATGATGACAAAACTGCTTAGAAGATTTCAACCTCTTCTCCTGCGGCTCCTGTCATTTATAAACTGAATTTTCTCCCCCTCTTGCTCACCTCCTCCTGCACTCCCTGGTTCTTCTCCACCGAGACTCGAAGCTCCGCCCTCAGCTGCAGAATCACCCGATCTCGGCTGGACGCCTGAATAACAAAAAGCGTTATGATGACGACAGTGTAATTCTGCAGTAATAAGTTTAGTGGTGTGAGCAGACAGACCTCTTGTTGAGCCGTTCTGTGTTTCTCAGCGATTACGGCGAGCTGCAGCTCCAGGTTTCTCTTCTCAGAGATTACTGTCTGAAGCTCCTCAGCGTTCTCCTTCACCAGCACTGCACACCTTGTGGTCTCTTCTCGCAGCTTCTCCACCTCTTTCTGTTTATGTTCACACTGAACACACAAACAAACACAGCCCAGGTGTAAGTCTGGTTTACAACAAACTGAATACTACTATCATGGATAGATGGATTGGACTAACTGGTGGAATTATAGGTGAACAGCAGCATGAATATAAGGATGGGTGGGTGAATGGGTGGCTGGATGGATGGATGAATGGATGGATGAGCAAGGAGATGGTTGAGTGGGAAGATTGCTGGATGAGTAGTGAGATGGGTGAGTCAGTGGACAGATGAGTAGGGATATGGTTGTGTGGATAGATGGATGTGTAGTAAGATGGTTGGATGGATGAGAAGGGAGATGATTGGTGGATAGATGGAAGTGCATGAAAATGGTTGGATGGATGAGAAGGGAGATGATTGGTGGATACATGGATGTGTAGGAAGATGGTTGGATGGATGAGAAGGGAGATGATTGGTGGATACATGGATGTGTAGGAAGATGGTTGGATGGATGAGAAGGGAGACGATTTGGTGGATAGATGGATGTGTAGGAAGATGGTTGGATGGATGAGAAGGGAGATGATCGGGTGGATAGATGGATGTGTAGGAAGATGGTTGGATGGATGAGAAGGGAGATGATTGGTGGATACATGGATGTGTAGGAAGATGGTTGGATGGATGAGAAGGGAGATGATTTGGTGGATAGATGGATGTGTAGGAAGATGGTTGGATGGATGAGAAGGGAGATGATTGGTGGATACATGGATGTGTAGGAAGATGGTTGGATGGATGAGAAGGGAGATGATCTGGTGGATAGATGGATGTGTAAGAAGATGGCTGGATGGATGAGAAGGGAGATGATTGGATGGATAGATGGATGTGTAGGAAGATGGTTGGATGGATGAGAAAGGAGATGATCGGTGGATAGATGGATGTGTAGGAAGATGGTTGGATGGATGAGAAAGGAGATGATCGGTGGATAGATGGATGTGTAGGAAGATGGTTGGATGGATGAGAAAGGAGATGATCGGTGGATAGATGGATGTGTAGGAAGATGGTTGGATGGATGAGAAGGGAGATGATTGGGTGGATAGATGGATGTGTAGGAAGATGGTTGGATGGATGAGAAGGGAGATGATCTGGTGGATACATGGATGTGTAGGAAGATGGTTGGATGGATGAGAAGGGAGATGATTGGTGGATAGATGGATGTGTAGGAAGATGGTTGGATGGATGAGAAGGGAGATGATTGGTGGATACATGGATATGTAGGAAGATGGTTGGATGGATGAGAAGGGAGATGATTGGTGGATACATGGATGTGTAGGAAGATGGTTGGATGGATGAGAAGGGAGATGATTTGGTGGATAGCTGGATGTGTAGGAAGATGGTTGGATGGATGAGAAGGGAGATGATCGGGTGGATAGATGGATGTGTAGGAAGATGGTTGGATGGATGAGAAGGGAGATGATCGGGTGGATAGATGGATGTGTAGGAAGATGGTTGGATGGATGAGAAGGGAGATGATCGGGTGGATAGATGGATGTGTAGGAAGATGGTTGGATGGATGAGAAGGGAGATGATCGGGTGGATAGATGGATGTGTAGGAAGATGGTTGGATGGATGAGAAGGGAGATGATCGGGTGGATAGATGGATGTGTAGGAAGATGGTTGGATGGATGAGAAGGGAGATGATCGGGTGGATAGATGGATGTGTAGGAAGATGGTTGGATGGATGAGAAGGGAGATGATCGGGTGGATAGATGGATGTGTAGGAAGATGGTTGGATGGATGAGAAGGGAGATGATCGGGTGGATAGATGGATGTGTAGGAAGATGGTTGGATGGATGAGAAGGGAGATGATTGGGTGGATAGATGTCATTAGTGTTGAGCTCTGATGGCGCTCTACGGCACTTTAAGCCTGATAACTATTTTCATTTAGATGCTATAATGACCTTTTGTTGCAATGCTGCTCATTTAACACCAACACAACACAAATGACATTACATTAATGAACAGCTGACGCATTTTTAACAGTGAACACAGTTCAGGAACTCTGTGCTATGCAGCATCTATCTACTAAACATCATCAGTGAAAGTGAAATAAAAAGGAAAGGTGACTATCCGGTGCATCGCTATAATAAATAACTCAATCTAATGGTTTGCAGACTTTTGTTTATGAAGGGATCATCACCTCTTTTTTCAGCTCTGCGATCTGCTTCTTGTTCTCCTGCAGTCGCTTCTGGGCCACAGACAGCCTGCTTTCCGTCATGTGTATCTGCAAACACAAACCCAGGACAGAGAACAATCTCGAAAATCAATATTTCCTTTTGAAAACAAACAAACAAACAGAAGTCATCCATTATATTTTTAAAAAAAAAACAACAGCAAAAAAAAAAACAACAACAACCCTTTGTTGAAAAAAACCGTTACTGATGTTGTCCTTGAGAGCGATGCAGGCCTGGTTTAGGAACCGTTACTGAACGGTTCGAGCCTCTTTATATGCACACTGTTCATCATTTCTCTAAATCAGAGAAAAGAGAATGAACCATTTGCACAGATGTTGCCCCTATAAATAAATAAATAAATAAATAAATAAATAATCAGCTAAAACTCAGAAAAATGTCGCTCCCGCTCAGCGCACGTGGCGCCTCATGGAAAGTGAAAGGTCGTTTGTAACTGTCCGCAGGATTGATGGAGTTAAGATGGCTTCTCGCCCTTCACCCCGCACTCATGAAGAACGGTTTCGAATGACAGAGCAGCGTCACACCGGACCGTTTCTGCCACTTTCTTTCCTCTCGTGCCTGCTCGGGGCCACACAAAAGCCTCGTCCAGATTTAATTACCCCTGCTTTCTCCTTCATTAAAGGCTAACCTGTCATCCAATACCACGCGCCAAAGTCTGCAATTTGCGCTAATTCCTGGCGTTTCTGTCTGCTTTTGGCCGCCCGCTCAGAGCTATATTCAGAGAATAATTGCTTTTGTGGCCTATGCAAACACGGTCAGGATCAATGGTAAATCGGCCTTAAATGTTTTTGTATTGGCCATCTGTCTGGAGCCAATGCCTTCAACGCCGAGGCTAAGCAGTGAGGGCGTGCGGCCTGCACGTCACACCGAACAAATGCTCCTGTTAAAAATTTTAAAAACCTGTAAAAATGAATACGTCTAAGCAGCTTAAATTTAAATGTGTAAATTTACAGTATCAGCAGAATTGTCATTCATTTATACAGCATTTTACAAGCAAATAAAAACCATATTGCATTGTGTGTATTTTTACAGGAATACATATTTATAACAGTAATATATATTTACTACCACTGTTATACATGACGGATTTTATCCCGCTCCAATGCGGTACGGTATATCGCACAATTTTCTACTGCGTCATCCATGAGGACGAGAGCTTGTGCGTGTGATGATACGATGACGTTTTGGAATCATACATTGGAATCAGTCAAAAAGTGGCGATAAATAAATAAATATCTCCGATTGACATGTAGGACGTATGCCGCGTCAACGCATGGCACGTTAGAGCGGTGCATAATGTTGCCCATGGCAAAATAATAATTTTTTTTTTTTTTTTCAAGGCAGGTGAAATATTTACGCGCATGAAAAAGCTCTTGAGAGACGTGTATCATATCAGCGGTGCATAATTCCATTGTGTTTGTACATTTCATGCATGCATAATATATTGCATTACACCCTTCCCAAACACATTTAACAGGCCGCGTCGTAGCATCGTCTCACAAAGCTGACATCTGATGTGCGCCGCTGCACAGCGGCTGACATTAACCGCATCGGAGCGACGCGCGGGGCCCAAACACGGCGAGGCGCGAGCGCGTCTGTTCGCAGAACGATAAAAACAAAGCAGCTTTTATAGCTCGTTAATAACGCGAGCGCGGTGGCGGAGCGATCCTAGTGCAGGTGTAGGGCCGGGCGTTACACACCTCCTCATCGCCACCTTTGTGTTTAAAAGCAACGCTCAAATTAAATGTCAAAGCAGCGGAAATCATTTAGAGCTGGAGATAAATAACAAACGGGATGAAATTAGCATTTTAAAGTGAAGGAAATAGAAAGATGAGGTTGGGGTTCTGCAGCTATTGTGATGCTATAATAGCTTAAGCCTGGAATTTAAGCAGAGAATAAAAGAGAGAACGGGAAGTTGGAACTTCGTGGACATAACGCAACATTAAACCCAGCTACAGACAGATAAAAAAGTAGGATGTATTGTTGCTTAATTAGTAAAAATTTGTAATCGTGGTAAAAATTGCTGTTGTAGAAGAGGAAAGAACACTTTTTTTTGAAAATAATCAAGTTACTGTTACGACTACAGTTATTGTTTTCCTGTATCAGCACGTCCAAAAGTGCTGTATTCCACTTACACCACAGCAACTGTTTTATTTATTATCCAACATCATATTTATCCATTTATAGTTACATTTAATGCTGTGAAACATCCATGAAAAAAGTTAGTTCCTGTTCTCACTTACCCTACAGCAGCTATAAACACTCGTTTCCTCACCAGCTTCTCTCTCCCTCCCTCTCTCTCGGTCTTGGTGTCTCTCTCTCTCGGTCTCAGTGTCTCTCTCTCGGTCTTTCTCTCTGTCTCCCTGTCTCTCTCTCTGTCTGTCTCCTTCTCCGTCTCCCTCTCTCTCTCTCTCTGTCTGTCTCCCTCTCTCTCCCTCCCTCCCTCTCTCTCTGTCTCCCTCTCCGTCTCTGTCTCCCTCTCCCTCTCTCTCTCTCTGCCTCCCTCTCTCTCTCCCTCCCTCTCTCCCTCTCTCTCCCTCCCTCTGTCTCCCTCTCTGTCTCCCTCTCCCTTTCTGTCTCCCTCTCCCTCTCTGTCTCCCTCTCTCTGCCTCCCTCTCTCTCCCTCCCTCTCTGCCTCCCTCTCCGCCTCCCTCTCTCTCCCTCCCTCTCTGCCTCCCTCTCCGCCTCCCTCTCTCTCCCTCCCTCTCTGCCTCCCTCTCCGCCTCCCTCTCTCTCTGTCTCCCTCTTCCTCTCTCTGTCTCCCTTTCCCTCTCTGCCTCCCTCTCCCTGTCTCCCTCTCCCTCTCTGTCTCCCTGTCGCCCTCTCTCTCTCTTGCCCTCTCTCTGTCGCCCTCTCTCTCTCTCTTGCCCTCTCCCTGTCGCCCTCTCCCTCTCTCTGTCGCCCTCTCTCTCTCTCTTGCCCTCTCTCTGTCGCCCTCTCTCTCTCTCTTGCCCTCTCCCTGTCGCCCTCTCCCTCTCTCTGTCGCCCTCTCTCTCTCTCTTGCCCTCTCTCTGTCGCCCTCTCCCTCTCTCTGTCGCCCTCTCTCTCTCTCTTGCCCTCTACCTGTCGCCCTCTCCCTCTCTGTCGCCCTCTCCCTCTCTCTGTCGCCCTCTCTCTCTCTCTTGCCCTCTACCTGTCGCCCTCTCCCTCTCTCTGCCGCCCTCTCTCTCTCTCTTGCCCTCTACCTGTCGCCCTCTCCCTCTCTCTGTCGCCCTCTCTCTCTCTCTTGCCCTCTCCCTGTCGCCCTCTCCCTCTCTCTGTCGCCCTCTCTCTCTTGCCCTCTACCTGTCGCCCTCTCCCTCTCTCTGCCGCCCTCTCTCTCTCTCTTGCCCTCTCCCTGTCGCCCTCTCCCTCTCTCTGTCGCCCTCTCTCTCTCTCTTGCCCTCTCTCTGTCGCCCTCTCTCTCTCTCTTGCCCTCTCCCTGTCGCCCTCTCCCTCTCTCTGTCGCCCTCTCTCTCTCTCTTGCCCTCTCTCTGTCGCCCTCTCTCTCTCTCTTGCCCTCTCCCTGTCGCCCTCTCCCTCTCTCTGTCGCCCTCTCTCTCTCTCTTGCCCTCTCTCTGTCGCCCTCTCTCTCTCTCTTGCCCTCTCCCTGTCGCCCTCTCCCTCTCTCTGTCGCCCTCTCTCTCTCTCTTGCCCTCTCTCTGCCGCCCTCTCCCTCTCTCTGTCGCCCTCTCTCTCTCTCTGTCTCCCTCTCTCTGCCTCCCTCTCTCTCCCTCCCTCTCTGCCTCCCTCTCCCTCTCCCTCTCTGCCTCCCTCTCTCTCTGTCTCCCTCTTCCTCTCTCTGTCTCCCTTTCCCTCTCTGCCTCCCTCTCCCTGTCTCCCTCTCCCTCTCTGTCTCCCTGTCGCCCTCTCTCTCTCTCTTGCCCTCTCTCTGTCGCCCTCTCTCTCTCTCTTGCCCTCTCCCTGTCGCCCTCTCCCTCTCTCTGTCGCCCTCTCTCTCTCTCTTGCCCTCTCCCTGTCGCCCTCTCCCTCTCTCTGTCGCCCTCTCTCTCTCTCTTGCCCTCTCTCTGTCGCCCTCTCTCTCTCTTGCCCTCTACCTGTCGCCCTCTCCCTCTCTGTCGCCCTCTCCCTCTCTCTGTCGCCCTCTCTCTCTCTCTTGCCCTCTACCTGTCGCCCTCTCCCTCTCTCTGTCGCCCTCTCTCTCTCTCTTGCCCTCTCCCTGTCGCCCTCTCCCTCTCTCTGTCGCCCTCTCTCTCTCTCTTGCCCTCTACCTGTCGCCCTCTCCCTCTCTCTGTCGCCCTCTCTCTCTCTCTTGCCCTCTCTCTGCCGCCCTCTCCCTCTCTCTGTCGCCCTCTCTCTCTCTGCCGCCCTCTCTCTCTCTCTGTCGCCCTCTCTCCGTCTCTCTCTCTCTGCGTAACTCCTCTGTCCTAAAGATGTCCGAAAACATTCAGCTTTACCTCTGACTGTTACAAAGCGCTGACACTGGAGACTCCTTCTCTAAACGTTAAATAAACTTCTCCTTACTTTATCAAAACATCAAAATGTCAGTTTTTAACACCTGTTTAGTGACGCGTCCACCGTACACGTCCCCGTGAATGAGCAGTTACTATAGAAACGATAACGTACTAGAACGAGCGTGTTAATTAGAAATAATGTCAGAGCTGCTGTTCCAGAAAATGAATCAAGATCTTCTGACCAACGAATGACGAGCAGTTCTACAATGGCATTAGTGTGCTTCAGAGTCGAGGAACTCAGCGTGGAATAAAAGTAAACGTGGATTAGGTTTATAAACCGCGCTCGTCAGGAGCTGTTGTGGTTTGGTGACAGGATCCAGACTCTGTTGATTATTTACCCACCTAAAGAAAGGAGTGTCAGGAGCAGCTCAGCGACTCGCAGCTCAACTGGCTCCGTCGCTCCTTAAGTTTCAGATGGAGGAAGAAATAAGCAGACTGGAGGAGCATTACGGACAGGAATCAAGGAGGAGGTATTTTTAAAAATCAATCGTTGCATACGCGTCTCCCCCGTGCGTCTCCACCCGCTTCAAACGCTGACAGAGAATCCCAACTGACGTGCAGTCGCTCCGTAAAGAGAACAGAAAGAAGAGAGGGAATGAGTGTGATATGAAACCAGCCAACAAACAAATCGAGCGACTGTCAAACACATCCGATATTGATGCCGGAAAAAAAAAAGAGCGCCTTTATCACGAGCTCGCTGTGAGATATCAGTGTAGCGACAGTTAGACTGCAGAGATTTGGCGCTGAAGTGTGTATGTGTGTGTGTGTGTGATAAGTGCAAAGTCATCACACACATACACACAACTATATCTTCTCACTCTGGCCACTAAGACAGGCACAGTGGATTGTGGGTAGTGAATTCATCATGGCCGCCGCTGCTGCTACAGAAATGGAGCAGAACCCTTCTCTCATCTCACGTCAAGCCAACTTCACAGAACCTCTCGAATTATTGTCTTCTTCTGTCATCTGATAGAAGCCTGGGGGTTCTAATAAACAACTCTGAAGGATCCAAGTAGAACACAAAGTGTTTTCGTAGCAGGAAAGCGTTCCGTGTTTAACCCGATTTTGGAATTAACCATCCCAAGAACCCTTAAAGACACAATGAAGAACCGTTTCCCCCCCCAAAGAATCTATGTATTAACTGATTAACTGGGTAAGTGTGCAGAACAAACTACAAATTATTGCTTATTATCTTCTTCTAAATAACTAGAACCTGTCAGGGTTCCAAGTAGAACCTTTTTCTGAAAGCTAAGAACCCTTAATTACCACAAGATACCTTCGAGAGCCTGTGAAGAACCAGAAAGATGACTAAATAAATGACACAAATAAATGAACGAATGCAGGCAGATCTAAGAAAGAAAGAACGAAAAAGAAAGAAAGATGACTAAATAAAACGCGGGCCGGTGGAAGGAAGGAAGGAAGGAAAGAAAAGAAAGAAAGGCAACTACAAGGAAGGAAGGAAAGAAAGAAAGAGAAAGGCAACTACAAGGAAGGACGTAAAGAAAGAAAGAAAGAAAGAAAGAGAAAGGCAACTGCAAGGAAGGAAGGAAGGAAATAAAGAAAGGCAACAGGAAGGA
Source organism: Ictalurus furcatus (assembly GCF_023375685.1). Taxonomy (NCBI): domain Eukaryota; kingdom Metazoa; phylum Chordata; class Actinopteri; order Siluriformes; family Ictaluridae; genus Ictalurus; species Ictalurus furcatus. Next base: position 8,414,235 of record NC_071277.1, on the reverse strand, counting down.
AGGAAGAAAGAAAAAGAGAAAGGCAACTGCAAGGAAGGAAGGAAAGAGAGAGAAAAAAGAAAAAGAGAAAGGCAACTGCAAGGAAGGAAGGAAGAGAGAAAGAAAGAAAGAGAAAGGCAACTGCAAGGAAGGAAGGAAGAGAGAAAGAAAGAAAGAGAAAGGCAACTGCAAGGAAGGAAGGAAGAGAGAAAGAAAGAAAGAGAAAGGCAACTGCAAGGAAGGAAGGAAGAGAGAAAGAAAGAAAGAGAAAGGCAACTGCAAGGAAGGAAGGAAGAGAGAAAGAAAGAAAGAGAAAGGCAACTGCAAGGAAGGAAGGAAGGAAAGAAAGGCAACAGGAAGGACGGAAGGTTAAAGGACTAAATACATGACTAAAAAAATGCAAGTGGATGGAAGGATGGACGGAAGAAAGAAAGAAACTCAACCGAAAGTACGGAAGATGATAAAAAGGACAAAATAAATAAATAAATAAATAAATACATAAATAAATACACACAACTTCAAAAAGTAAGAAAACAAAGTAAGTGCAATAAAGCAAGTGAATGAATAAATAATAAACGCAGCTAAGGTGTTGGTAATAACCAGAAGGTTGTGGGTTCAGATCCCCGAGCAGTCACAGAGCCGCCGTTGTCCCTCTGACCCTCGACTCCTCAGTTATAACATCACATTACACTCCTCCTTCACTGTAACTCACTTTGAATTGAGAGAGAGAAAAAAAAATGTGTTCACTAAACTCAAACCTAGTGCTTACGAATAAAAAATATTTTCTTTTTAGCATGGACAATATCGCTTTAAAATCAAAGCTTTAAACACACAGTAAGTAAATAAGTAAATAAATAAATAAGTAAATAAAGTGAAGCAGTTTAGTGTGAGAGCCTCCATCCAGATCGGCTGAAGCAATAAATATGTGCGCGCTTGCTAAACACCGCAGACGGAGGACTTCTTTCATACTGAAGTGTTAAAGCTATTTGTTCAGCTGCACTAACGCAGGAACTTCGCTGGAACAAAACCTATTATTGTTCACCCTCCATCTCTCGTTCCCTCCCTCCCTCCCGCCCTTTTCCCCTCTGACAGGAAATGGACAGTGGCAAAGTTACAGTAGTTCAACATATGAGATCAGAGACGAGGTTTTTTTCTCTAAAGCAGAAGCAGATGTCGGGGCTGGAACATGACCGGTGTTCAGATTAACGACCGTGCTGCTCGCTTTAAAGAATTAAACTAATTAATCCAGACCCATCACAGACGTGGTTAAATATAATATATGTATGTGTGTGTGTATATATATATATATATATATATATATATATATATATATATATATATATATATATATATATATATATATAAAATTCAGGGGTTACAGGGTTAAACAGATGTTGGGCTTCTCTCTGGTGCAGAAGAATAACAACATCTGTATGGACAAACATTTGAGATAATTAAATTAACCCGTCTTAAACTGTGCGCTCCATCCTGGACTGGAAATAATCTCCGAATGTTACATAGGACAGTGTCAATTTAGCGTAATCAACTCCGCGCTCTTCTTTTTTTTTTTCTGCGAATCAGAAGAAAAGACATTAGAGAAGGGAGGAAAAGGAAAAAGAGGGACAACGAGCACTCTCTGTACCTCACTGCCAGCTGCTCTGCTGGTGTCTTTGAGACTTCTCCTTGCCCTACTTAAAGCCCCCCCCCCGCGCTGCTTGAGAATTTGATCTCGCAGCTGTCGAGATTGTTCCGTCTTTTCCTGTAATTCGGACCGAAGCGAGCCGACGTCTAAACCCGGGCTATTAACTTTCTCATCGCTGGTCTGCCGCTGAGAGGAGAGAGAGAGAGAGAGCAAGAGAGAGAGAAAAGAGAGAACGACAGGAGCTGAGAGTCTTTTTTTACGAATGCGTGACGGGGCTTTGAAGTTAAGCATGATGCTGCATTTAATAATAATAATAATAATAATAATAATAATAATAATAATTTTGGGCCTTCATAACATTTAAGGAAGGAGTCTCCAGTGCCAGCGCTTTGTAACAGTCAGAGGTAAAGTTTTCTGACGTCTTCGAGACAGATGAGTTTACGATTCTTCAAGAGAGAGGAAAAAAAAAACAGGAAGTGAAGGACGACTGTTTAGATGAAAACCGGAACTCACCGGAAAATATTCGACGTCGGGGGCGGGTGGGTTAGGGGGTAACAATAACAGCACTGCTGATTATTTTCCTATGACAGCATGCCACGGAGCGTGTTATTCCTTACACATCTTGCAACTTTTGTTTTGATTTAACTCCAAGCACAATCGCTCATCACTCCTTGCATGCACGTGTGATGAGCGTACACGGCTGTTTAACGTGAATGACGCTTCGTAATCGTTTCGCATGCAAATAAACCACACCTGGATCTCAGACACCCTCAAGTCCAGACTCCTGGATGAAGAAGACGGACACAAAGGATAAGATTTCAGGCGGACGTGCTGTTCGAGAAGACGAACACACAGGATAAAGGATTAAAATGCAAGGATTTATGCAACAAAAAAAAGATATACGTCACCTTCAAATAGTGTTACCAGGCATCAGCAGTCGCTCTCGTTTACTACACGTGTACTCTTATTTATTTATTTTACATCCTGCACGAATACGCAGCGCGTTCACGGATCCTGTGCACGCTTTGTTTTCGGCATCATGGTTCCACGCAGGCCTCCGGTGCACAATTCAATACCGGGGACGATCCTGCAGTAACGCGCTTCCATCGATCCTTTCACGCTTCATCGCAAATTGCATGGCAGCTGTTCCGTTATTCATACGACACGTATCAATTATTAAAGCGCCTTATTATTCGATTCAATCCACCGATTGCGGTCACGTTTCCATCGCGCATTAGTGAAGCAATTAAAGGAAAGGAGCTGACCGCAATTTCAAAGAAAAAAAAAGGATTAAGAAAGAGAGATTTAAAGGTTATCCTACGACGCACAATCAGCAGCAGTTAAAATCAAACGACTTTGTTTTGTCAAGGACGGAGCGCTCAAAACGAAACGTCCCTGAGAAGAAGAAGAAAAGAAAAAAAAAAAAAACGCTTAAAGCAAGAAACCAAACGCAATTATATTCATCATTAGTACGCTTCCTTAATGTTCTCATTTATTATTCAAGGAGAGCTGTGAGAACTTAAATTCACCCTCCTCGCACGCTGACACTAAACCGTATTCAAACGGACGCCGAGTCCATCATTTGCTCGCCGAGATCCCACAATCCTCAGCGGGAAAGAGCTCGGCCACGCCGGGAGGGGCTTTACCTGATCTCACCAGGTGTGGAGTGTGTGCTGAGATTTTCCCTTTTGCACCTGAAGATCAACACGGACGCAACCAGAGTGATGAACACGAGAGCACTTATTACGGGTGAAATTTAAAAAGGGGTGGGGAAAAAAACCTTTAAAGTACAAATTTGTTTTATTAAATAATCTCTTTTATTATTTATTAATATTTAGAGATTTTAACCCTTTCATGCACATGCACTGTCCACACTTAAGGACAATCAGTTTAAGAACGTTTCCCCGTCTAGATTTTGTGCCATTCTGTAGATGTAGTTTGGAATATCTTTACAAACAAAAGTGTGTACGTCTATTAATTATAATAAATAAATAAAACCAAACAAACATTGTTTTACCTGCAAAAAAAAACAACAACAAAAAAACAGCTGCATCATATTAGTCTTAAACTCTTTACATTTCTACATTTTGGCGATGAACCGTCAAACTTTCGGACTTCAGTGTTAACAGGTTTGATTTATAAACACACTGAACGATTGATGTTTTTAAATTGCAGCATAATGTTTTACTATTCCTGTGTGTTTAAGGTCAAAATCCATATGACATCAAATTGAAGATTGAAGTAATAAAAATGAATATTAAAAAAATAATTTAATTAATATATAAAGAAAAAGAAAGAATGAATATGAATACGTTTTGGAATAATTTTGACCAGAAAAAAAAAAAAGAGTGTTATACTTTTTAAAAAATCTTTAAAAGGTTTGTTAAAAAAAAAAACTTTCTTTTTTTTTCAGTTTTTATAGAAAGAAATTAACAAGAAATGATTTTCAGTCCCAGTAAAGCCCAGTTTCAAGTTTTTTAAACTGGATTTTATTTTCTTCACTTATAAAATAGCAATTTTAACCTAATACGCAATAACATCAGCCAATGTAATATATTTTGGCCAAAAATTAAACGCACAACCGTAGTTTTGGTTAAACCTGGCTTTGCTTTATAGTTTTAACTTAGTAAATAAATAAAAATAATAAAATAACATTTGAAAAAATACATGTAAAAAAGTTTACATTTTACAAATATAGTAATGTATTCAAACATACCAAGTACGGCTCAATATGAAATTTTTTTGTTTGCTTGTTTGTTGTTGATGTTTTTCCAAAAACTATTTTAGAGCACTAAAAACATGATCAATAACATCTGCTGATTTTTGGTTTAAAAATTTGGGTAAGAACTGAAACAATTTTAGTTAAATTGAACTCGACAAACACCAAAAACTAAAAAAATAAAAAATAATAAAAAGTCTTATTATTTAAACAAAAAAAAGGTCTTGAAATAAAAGTTATAAGAAAAACACAAAAGTGCTGCTTATCGAAATATCAATTATAATCAACAAATAATATATCAGTCAAGCCCTAATATTACTCCTCATCCTCCTCCTCCTCATCATCATCATCTTATTATTATTATTATTATTATTATATAAAGTACGGGGAAATATCTCTCCCTTTTATAAGAAAATGAATTCGCACGATTGTGTGAAAGCGTTAAAATAAATGTAATAATATTTTTACGTCGAAGGCAGCTCTGTTGACAAATACAACGCTAGTCAATTTCCCGTCGCTGTCAGGTCTACAGACCACGTCGAATGAAGAACGCCAGCACCGCTTTCAAACACTAGCAGGTAAACTGGGAATTCCAGGATAGGGGAAGAGTTTAAAAACGAAAAGAAAAAAAAACCCTGCACTTCCAAACAGCCCCCAGCTCGGAAACCTGCTCCTTCTGATAGCTAAAACTGCAAAACATTTCTGACAACAGCGGCTCGTTTTGAACACCTGCTTCTCTTTTAGTCGTGCCATGACACAGTAAAACTGCGCTTCTGTGACAACGCCATCTGTATGAACGAGAGATTAAAGTGTTATGATGCGTTCTGTCCATTAAAGTGATGCTTATGGGAGTGTGTTTGAAAGAAAAAGAAGTAAAAAAAAAAAAACAAGCATATTATTGAAACACGGTGCAGGATTTGTCTTCACAAAACAGGCAGGATTTTAAACCTCGGTTCTGTCAACAACAACAACAAAAAGAGGTCTCCTGTTTCATCAAAATGCATAGCGAAGATTGAACGCGATGCTTTTAAACACAGAGGTGGAATTTGCTCGCTTTCACACCTCTTGGTCCGGAGTCTGAATCTGATCACTGCGCCGCAATTAAACGAAATGAAATGCAAAATAAATTAATTAATTAATGAAACTATATAAATAACACCTCGATGGGCGTGCGGCCCGATTCCTGACCAATCAGATGACGCAAATCGCTCTTTTCCAACTTTTACAGTTTGGTTTTGACCCTGCTAAAAGGGAGAACTCGAAATAGAATATCAGATTGCTCTATTTCGAAATGGTGGACTTTTTTTTTAATCCTAAATATTATATTAGAGGACTTCAGCTGGAGGAAGAATCTACAAAAGGACATAATAAACTAATTACTTTGCCAATCAGAGTCTCCCTGGGGGAATTTGCTCAGGCTGGGCGTCCAGCTCGGTGCTGGATTGAGTCCCCTTTCTGAATCCTGAGACAGACAGACAGAAAGAAACGCTTAAATCCACGGCGAGGCAAAGCTCCCCGTCTCTTCAAGACGTCAATCCGCAGGAGCAGGACAATGTGAACGGGACTAGCCTTTACAGTGTCTGGCAGAAGCCAAGGATGTGCGTGTGTGTAATAAATTAAGCAGAATTTTCAAGGACGTTCGAGTCAGAAGTGTTTTAAAGTGACAGGAAGTAGGTGGGCGAATTTGAAATTCCGATAAGAAAAGAAGAGAGGATGGAGGGGGGGGATAAAAAATTAATGGGCTTTCCAAAAAGACAACAGCGTTTTGCAGATGAAGTTTGAAAAATGTATTAAGTCGTTGTGATGTGAAGGTACTTACTGACTAAGGACGCGATCTATAGGCATACAGTATAGAGCTGAACTTTATTATTATTATTATTATTATTATTATTATTAAACACGTCCAGCTTGAAGCCAGACTGAGCTTCAGCCTTCAACTTAATTAATCCATTAAAGTGTTATACATACGAATAAAGTGTTATATAAATACGAATTCAGTTTAAAATAAAAGTCCCCGTCACTTCTTAACAAAACCGTAGCTCCGTGTCGCCCACGAACGCCGCACGTTCTCCGGAAACTTTATTAAATTTATTACATTTTGCTCTTCTGGTAGTTCTCTCACGGATATTAATTGGATATTCGTTTCTTGCTTATAAAACCGCTGTATAAAAGCAATATCACACTCGCAATCGTGCTGCTGTACTGAATATCAGCACGTCTGTGGTTACCTGCGGTTACCTGCGGTTACCTCGTACCTGCAGCCGAATCACCACCGTGCTGATTTTCAGTAGAACGCCACTCTCGCTCGTGCGATATTGCTTAATATTGCCTGCTTCTGTAACACTGGAATTTCCCAGCTGGGATTAATAAAGTGTTATCTTTTTAAAAAAATAAATAATAATAATAATGTTTTTCATCATTTCATGCAGTTTATTATCCATCCATCCCTGCATCCATCTTCAACCGCTTACTCTTCAGGGTCGCGGGGAAACCTGGACAGCATGGGAGCGTTGGGCACAAGGCGGGGTACACCAGTGCCAGTCCATCGCAGGGCACAATCACATACACACTCACACACCCATTCATACACTATGGACACTTTAGACATGCCAATCAGTCTACCATGCATGTCTTTGGACTGGGGGAGGAAACCGGAGTACCCGGAGGAAACCCCCGCAGCACGGGGAGAACATGCAAACTCTGCACACACGTGGCCCCGGCGGGAATCGAACCCCCGACACTGGAGGTGTGAGGCAAACGTGCTAACCACTAAGCCACCGTGCACCCCAGTTTATTATTATAAAATGTATATTTTATGTAAAAGTCATACATGCTCTATAAGGCGTTCGTGTTCAATATAATACGTTTAATTAATTAATTAATTAAAGCGTATGTTTTAGGCCACACCTTCTCGTGTTTCTTATGCGAACTTATACAGATGTGACTATTTAGCGTAATAAATATACAGGTTACACCCCTACTGTGCACACAGAGTGTGACTCATCATGCTTTCCGGAGTGAACCGAGATTCATCCTGATGCCGGAGACGCCGATACGCACAGGACGAAATGGGGATGGCGGTGGAAATTGCTCCTTTGAAAACCGGCATATTTTTGTGTGTGTGTGTGTGTGTGTGTGTGTATTTGCGTGTGTCCTTACGCCGAGGGATAAAACAGATGCCTTCTGCATCAACAGGCAGGCTTCAATCCCTGAGCTGAAGAAATGATCGCATGGAGTTTGATGATCCATTAGCTTCCCGTGCAGATGGAGATAAAAGGGGGATTATTTTGGACACACAAGAGTCTATAAATGACAAATGTAATGCTTTTTTTCCCGGAAACCACAGCCGATGTCGCTGTGGGGGGGGGGGGGAAAGCTTTTTAAGCTTTCAGCAGCACAAACACAAGGTATCACTTGAATATATAATACAAGCTGAGCTGACACTGGAACCGGAGCCCTGGGTATTAGGCCCTATATCTCGGTTTCCTGAGCCCGGTCTGCACCGGACACGCAATCTTAATCAATTTCTATCCAATTGCCGTTCTCGCTACAACACCATCCTGCATCCACCTCCCTCCCTCCCTCCCTGTTTTTAGCAGAGGCTCGTAAAAGTGCAGTTAGCCCGATGTCCCCAGGACGTTAATACATCCGACTCAATACGGCACGCTAATGTCCTACACGAGCACAGTGCCGTGTTTATTCCGCTCGGCCGCAATGAAATACTGTCCTCCAGCTGGAGAACAATGCAAACAGATTAAAGAAGTTTATACGCGCCTGGCTCATGCTTACTCGAGATGTGAATAAACATACTTGTGGGAGATATCGGGGGGGGGGGGGCAGCAAAAAAAAAAAAAAAAACACACTACAATTTTTAACAAATACATGAGCAAAAAAAGATTCTACAAAAATACCTAACAATTATCCGCTAAAACCGTGGAGTGATCGCTCATTAGTACCTCAGCGACACGTCTTTAATCACGTGGAACATGTTAAAGAAATGCGCCGCTAAGAATTGTCACGCTAATACGCCGTCACACTGACTGAAACGCTCCCCAACCCACACACGCACACACACACACACACACACACGATGATGTAGTAGCAGCAGGTGACATTTTCAACAGGTACCCATGTGCAAACACGGCCATATGGCACCTCCGTGGCGCCCCATTAGCGGAGCATGACAAGGAGGAATTATCGCACGCTCGAGACTTCATCAAACATGCCAGAGCGCTGCCAAGGCCAGACATCAGATAATGAAGACGCAGCGAAAAACGGGATGCTGCTACAGACAATTAATTAAGTAATTAGGCTAATGAGTTCTTTACTCAAGTCCTCTTCTTTTGGCTGCAGATATGAATTAATTAACGCGGCTAATTTAATTAGCCAGGTTGTAATTTCCCAGCTGCTCCGGAGGTCCTCCCTCCTCCTCCTCCTCCTCCTCCTCCTCCCTCATCCCGGCTCATCGCCAAGTTTGGACGGCTTCTTCAATAAAACACCACCAACCACGCACCATTCACCATCCCAATGCAGCTGACGGAGTCCTAATCAAACTGAAACAAGTGGGTCCAGAATTATTGGCACCCTTCATTAAAAAACAAGCAAAAGTACATAAATAAAATGACTAACACATCCCACTAATGATATTTTAGACCTGTTACAGTTATAACACGTTTTATTTTAAATTTTTGCAACTTTAAGTGGTTCATTTTTCTATTGCAGAATGCTGATTGCAAAAATAATGGCACCCCGATCCCTGAATACACTTGTAGAGAGATACCGAGATATATATGTTTTCATATTCGTTAAAAACTGTATGTTTGCACCACCAGTAATCCAAAGACGGGGGGGGGGGGGGGGGGCTTTAAATCACATATACTTTATAAATGCAGACATGTTTACACTTTTATTTTACGAGGGTGTGACATTAGAAACGAACAGAATTTTGTTGGACGCTCGTTAAACGCACAACATATGAAACCTTGAGGTGGATGAGCTACAAAAGCAGAAGACCACACCAGGTTCCCTTCCTTTCAGCCAAGAACAGGAATCCGAAGCCATCATGGACACCGCCTCGCCCAAACTGGACAAAAGTCCATGTGTTCAAATACTTTGACTGGTCTTGTATGTTTGTGAATCCGTCTAAACGTATAACATGCATACTATCGATTATGAGTAATGAAATATACATGGTTTGTAACTGTAAAAGGGAACGAGAAATAAAGAAATAAATAAATAAAAGATATGAGTGACATCTGCTATTTATTTATCCAGGAAGGGCCGAGTCCGTATCTCTCTCTCACACACACACACAGTTTCCCAGACGTATGAATGGTGATGCATGAAATTTAGGAGGCTGAGGATTCCTCCAGATTTTCCTTCCTGCAGCTTCCCCATGAGAGCGCATGAACATCTGGACTTCACAGAGTGGTTGCGGCCGAACACGACCCGAGCGTCCACAAAGCGAGCAGAAACATGAATATTTAAACTGAGTGTCGAGAGAGTAATCAGCGTCGGCCAAAGCAGAACTCAAAGTGATGGGGTGGGAGAAGGATAAAAAAAAAGAAAGACAGGAGAACCGGACACAAAGGCACTTTCAGGACATCACCCCCCTCTGTCCTCCTCCACACCCCGCCCGTCCCTAGTAGCCCCGACCCAGCGTGTACCGGGGGCTCGGCGGGGATCTGAGTGGAAGGAACGGTTTGGAACCAAATTTGGTGAAAATGAGCGAGATGAATGGAGCTTGGTGGAGGGTAGAGGGGGACGGTAGGGGGGTGGGGGGGGCAGTCTCCTGGCAGTGATGCAGATAGTAAATCAAGGCTAAAAAGAACCTGTATTTTTCATCAGGTTACCAGATGGAGACTGGCCTCATCTTTCATGTGATCGTACGAGAAGAGGAACGTCAGAGGGGGGGAAGGCTGTTTTGTTTTGTCTTTCCTTTTAAAGCTACCAAACCATTAAATCAGTAGAGCGAGCAAGAAAAAGATTTCCTGTGCGTGTTTGTTTGCTAATACACGTTCACCTACAGTAGCATGCTAATCGACAGCGTATGCTAACGTGCTCGTGTAAAATAGCTGGTAAGTAACACATTACATAGATACGAGACCCATCTTGCTTCGCTACATATGATGTTAGTAGTATTCCTGCACGAGAATATTAATATATTATAGGTTTATTTCAATTCGTTTTGAAAAATCTATTCTAGTCATTTTTATTGTCTTTTATTGAGCAAAAAACTTGTCCTGTCCCGATTTGTCCTGTTGAGTTTTCTTCAAGTCCCGTCTTAAGTTTCATTTTCCTTTCCTTGAGGAAATATGGTTTTATCGACTTTTACGGAGATTCAGAATTCTGGTTTTTAAGAAATAGGTATGAACACTAACTCCGCCCCAAACCCATAGTTCATGGAGTGTGGGAATGCCAGTTTGTTTTAATGATTAACTTTATAAGGAAAGAGGGAACTACTATGTACAAGTTGAGGTCATATGTTTACATACGCCGTGCATATAATAATAATAATAATAATAATAATAATAATAACAACAACAACCTGGATGATCAGCGACTGTGTTTATGTTTTGTGAGAGCTGTTCATGAGTCCCTTGTTCGTCCTGAGCAGTTAAACGGCCCACTGTTCTTCAGAAAAATCCTCCAGGTCCTGCACATTCTTTACTTTTCCAGCATCTTCTGCATATTTAACTCCTTTCCATCTTTTCACACTGAGCACAACTGATGGACTCGCATTTACACGACTACTACAGAAGGTGCAAACGTTCACTGATGAACAAGAAGGCAACACGATACCGTGTATTAAGAGCCAGGGGGGTGTAAACTTTTGAACAGGATGACCAGTTATTTTGTTTAAAAAGACCTTATTTTCTTTATTTAGCACTGGCCTTCAGAAGCTACTCAGATGTTTCAGAAGCTACTTGGACGTTTCCCAGAAGACAAATGAATAATTTATTTGTTGTACATGAATTACAGAATCTGATTTGGCGCTGAGAATAAATGAAAGTCTAAAGATTTAGGAACTCCTACTGGCTCTTGAATTTCCCCACGACCTCTCCGCGTCATCACACCACATTGTCGTTGATTATTTTCCCGTTGCGATATGACGACGCCGAGCGTTTCCATTCCGTATTCTCAGGGCGTGACGATTCGGTTCGACTGCCAAACCTCCGGCACGAATAAAACAATTCATCATGACGCTCTAGAACTTTGCATCGATCGCCTGCATGTGGAAAAATCCGGAAGCTGCAGGTGTGATGTCTTACGGGACGTCCCCCACAAACACGCTCGTTAAATAAATGAATTAATTAATATGGAACGGTTTGAGACGAGACGGTTTCAGATGAACCCTTGACACAATACATGTAATATTAATGCTGCTTTTTTTTCCCACCTCCTCCCTTCATCTCTCTCTCTCCCTTGCTCTCCCACACCTAAAATATTGTTAATCAAGGTTCCGTTTCAAATGACAAAATGCAGCGAGAGGGGGAGTGAGACGCTGTGATATGATAATTCGCAGCAGATATATCATTTTCTGAATAAAATGCTGAAGCCTATGATTAACTACGGGCTCGCCGTAGACAGCACGCTGATTAATTTCCCCTCTCTTCAGCCAACGCCAAGGTCTTCACTCTTCCCACCCCGTTTTTTTCCTTTTTTTGGGGGCTAAAATCAAATCAGTTCATCTTTTTAAATTCATGAATAACCTTGTGCCATCTCACTCTCTCTCTCTCTCTCTCCCCTTCTCTCTCCCTTTCTCTCTCTCTCTCTCTCTGAACTTTTTAAGTCTTTGATAGATCTCTGATGGTGTCGATGCAGGGGAAATAAATAAATAAATAAATAAATAAATAATAAAAACATCTCTGCATCCCGTGCTGGTGTGTAAACTCTTTTCTTCAGAGTAAACAGAACAGAAGAATCGCTCTATCGTTTAAACATTTTTTGCTCACTCCTGACCTCCTGTGTAGTCGTCCTAAATAAAAGCATCGAAGCGAGCTTTCTGGATGTTGTAATGACCAGCGTGGAGGTAACTGGGCTCTTCGATTTCATATCTCTCATCTCACTTGGGTACATCTTTCTCAATAAAGCCACACAGCAAAGCCGAAAACAAACAAACAAACAAATAAATAAATAGCCCACGCCTGCGTTTTGCTCCAAAAACTTTGGATTTGTTTACGATGGCACGTGAGAAGGAAGGAAAGGAACGAGGGATGATAAACTAATACCCCAGTCCCTGGTGTACTGGATCTAGCGAAAGACACAGATTCCTCCTTGCTAAAATAATAAAAATAAAAAAAATCTCTTTGAATCAGGAAGTTTGCCGTCACAGCGGGCCCGGGTGGGGGGGGGTTACAGTGATTTCGGGAAGAGTGAAGTGATGAGGAAAAACACCACCACCACAACGCAGAGGTGGGATTTCAGTCATGGAGGATAATCAACGTCTCGGATTAATCTTCCGAGACGTGAGGACTGGAGGACGTGTGGATGTGGTTGAGCCTCTCGTGATGAGTGAGTCACATGGTGTCATTAGGTCCCTGACGCAAAAAAACAAACAAGCAAAAAAAACACACACACACACACAAAAAAAAACCCTGGTTGTTTTTAGACCTTCGTGGTGTTTATGATGGTTTAATTGAAGACCGCAAAAAAAACAAAAAAAACCACCACCACACTAAGAAACATGCACGGTTGACTCTGCCGACTTGCCCCATAAATCATCCTGATGCTCAGACAACTCGTCCAGACACAAATTCTGATGATCGATGACCTGTTTAGCTTTGATTTTTGAAAGCAGCGAGCTAGCCGCTGATACGTCACGCAGAAAAATGGCACCGAAATGCTCACAAGAAGCAGAAGAGGGACAGAAATCACCGTCTGATCATCAAATAATCTCGGAAAGAATGAGCACGGCGTTGTTAAGACCGGCCCCCTGGTGACCCCGGGACGCAGGAGGGGAAGAGAGCGAGGACGGGATTTGCGTTAGCAGCCCTGTAATGTGTGCATGATTTGTGATATAGAGCAGTCATCAACAAACTAATTCCTCAGTCCTGCGTGCCTAACACAGCGCTATAAATATTAGCCTAGCAAGACAAGCGCGCACACACGCACACACGCACACACACACGGAGAGACACAGAGACGTAAATCAGAAGGGGAGCACGAGCAAATGAAGAGCAACGCGACTCTCGGGGACGGAATTAGCATAAACAGGGTGCGTTTTTAAATTCTGACTTAAAACCCCGAGCTCTTGAGCCGGATAACAATTAGAGAAATTAGAGAGGACGCGGGTGAGCTGTGAATTTTTCATGTGTCCTTTAAATGAGCGAGCGCCTCGGTGCTGATTGGAGACGTGAATTATTCATTCTGAACACGCAGAAACCGTTAGAGGAGACGGAGGTGAAGCGTCTCTCTGACTGACGCTGTGGCACCACATGCGGCAAAACTCCAGCTGGTGGCTCTCTTCCCTTGTGTGTGTGTGGAGACTAGCGGATTCAGAATTTAAGCTTTGCCAGGAGAGGAAGAGAGAGAGAGAGAGAGAGAGAGAGAGAGAGAGAGAGAGAGAGAGAGAGAGAGAGAGCGAGCGCTTCAGAGAATCAACCTTATTTTTATATCTTATTAATTTCGAGAGAGAAAGAGAGAGAGAGAGAGAGAGTGAGAGAGAGAGAGAGAGAGAGAGAGATGGCACAAGGTTATTCATGAATTTAAAAAGATGAACTTATTTGATTTTAGCCCAAAAAAAAGAAGGAAAAAAAACGGTGAGGAAACGACTGTTTACAGTTGCTATAATATAAGTGAGAACAGGAACTAACCTGGTTCAAGAACAACATTAAATGCAACAAAAAATAAATAAATAAATAAATAAACAATGTGGTACTCTATTTCATTTAAAAATATAATTTATTAACAACAAATCATGAGCTGTTCCAAGAACTTTTTTTTTTGGATCGTCAGTCACATGTTACAGGAAAATAATCAGATTTAGTCGTTGATTATTTTCCTGTAACAGCAAAACACAGCACGAGTGTTTAATTCCAAACTGATAAGAGAACAAACAAAGAAAAGGAAAAAAAGAGTGAAAGTGATGAAGGTCAGAGAGAAAGAGAGAGACATGTGAAGGTGACACGAAGAGACAATTATGGATAAAATGCAGTGCTGGTGATGCAGTAAACGTAAAGGATGTGTGAACACACACACACACACACACACACACACACACACAAACACACACACACACGAAGACCCGAGTGTGAAAAATCCACGCCAGAGAGTGAGGAACTCCAGTCAGCCGGGAAGAAGGGGAGTAAGGAAGGAAAGAGTGCTGATATTTGGATGGATGAGTGCAGAGGCAGGAAGAGGAAAAAACCCCAAACGGCGAGAGCTAAAGCGCTCCCCCGTATTCACACGCTTGATTTCACCCCTTAATTAGAGTCATTCATCAGCGTGGAGGAGAGATGAGGCGGCCGCGTGCCACGACACACCTTGCCACCTGTCAAAATTACAGCTCTGGCGTTGTGCGCCATTCCTCAAACAGTTATTTTCTACAAGCCTGGCTGCGTCTCACAATTCACTATTTACTACGGTCTTGCCCCTGTTGCTCTGTTGCTCGCTCGTTCTCTCTCTCTCTCTCTCTCACACACACACACACACACACACACACACACAGCGAGGAGGAGGAGGCAGTCATAATGTCAGTGTCAGACAGTGCTAATGGTCATTAAGCTGCAGATCAATCCCAATTAAAGACCATTAGCAGTTTTATTACACACACCATTATTGTTTCCATAATTCAGACAAACAGTCGTGTGTTCGTCCTTGACAGCCGAGCAGAAAGAAATAAATAAATAAATAGTGCCAAGCTTTTCGACCGTGACCAAAAAAACACAACAACAACAAACACACAACACTCATTGTGACTCAAGGCTCGATAACACCGGAAAAAAAAATACATTACAGTTTTTATTTCATTTCTCAATTTAGGTCGAACTAACGTTCCTCACACTTACGCCATGCTGCTGAAGGAAAACACTCAGTGCCGGAGTTACTCTTACCACCCTGAAGTGGATTCCTGTTATTCTTTTACTACAACAGCACGTCCTGAAGCGTTTTATCCCCGTTATACCACATTGACCTGACAACGATTCGTATCTTTTATTTACTAATTTACTTTAAGATTTTTATCCATGAAACAGGATAGTTCCTGTTCTCACTTACGTTATGGCAGCTTTACATTCCTTCCTATTTTCTCTTGAAGTTAACGAGACTAAAAATCGCAGCGTGTCCTGTTACTAAGAAACCGCAAAAAGCGTAAACTCCTCCATCCTGAAGATGAACTTCACTTTCAGATTAAATGTTGGGGGAGGGGACAACAAAAAAACCCTCACGTCTCTCTACACTACACTAAAATTTCACGACAACGATTTTTCAAATCCGTTTACGTCCCTGTGAACGAGCTGTTGCTATAGGAACGGTTACGTGTTAGCAAGAGCGCATTAATTATGAATAACCCTGCGATTTGCAGGTGCATTACAGTCAGAGCTGCTGTGGTCGAAAATGAATCAACACCTTCTGACCAATCAGAATCCAGAATTCAAAAGCGCCGTGTGTAACGATGAGCGAATATTTTCTCTGCTTTTGAGGCTGGTGTATAAACTGAAACAGTAAAAATTAAAAAAAAAAGACATCACATGACATCGGCTCCTGATCGTCACATGACCACAAAAAAATGTGAGAAACAAATTTAAACATGAATCTGGAAATTTTAACAGAGCGGCACCGCGTGTAACACACTTCACTTCCGCTCACGTTTATGGAACCGGTATCGTTTTCCCCGCCGCTTCTTGAGAAATTCGGTCGCGATGTTACGGATGTTGAATGCATCTTTCAGAATCCTGCTCTGATCCGAGGACGAGCGGCCATCTTGAGCGCCTTTTTGCTCGCGTCTTTCTCGCCCTACGCTTCGTTTCCACCTTGAACATGTGCTGTAGATGTGAAAGTATGCAGTTGAGAAAATAAATAAATAAATAGATAAATAAATAAAACCACAGTCGCTCTTAATTATCGGTGGATATTAATAACACGGTACATATTCGTCTAAGGAGTAAGCATCCGATTATGGTAAATTTAAAAAAAAATCCTAACCAGGGGCCTAAACAAGGGCGTATTTAAACATCCCCCCCGCCTCAGATATCCATGTCTTTAGGTAGCAAGAAAGACAATTCATAGCTTTGGAAATACAAACATACTTCACCGTCAATTTCATTTTTTTCCATAACTCTGGAAGCCCACGAAGGAGATTCAATTAGGCTTTCTGACTGGCGTGCTGGCATTCCGCCGGGTCACGCAAAGGTTAAAGAATTCGGTGCTACAACAAACACGATTATGCCACTGTAGCATTTGATCAGATGTTGTGTTTATCATGCGAGTCTGAGCCACGTCGAGATCTCAAAATAATCCCCTTCGTCCTGCAGGTAATCGTAGGGCTGTTCCAACCCCCCAATCCCCCCATCCCCCCCACCTTTATTTCGAACACTTCCAGAAGGGAAAAAAAAAGAATAAAAATGGCGATGTATGCTGCACCGGAGCGAGAGTCAATGATGCCGAGAGCAGAGTGCACATTAAATCATTTTTATATAGTGAAGGTACGGGTAACGTAATGTCATTTCCTTCCCTCTTTCCACTGCTCTCTGTTTCTCTCTCTCTAAAGGAGTGACTGAGCGAGAGAGAAACGAGGGGAGAAATAATCAGATATTTAATTTGATAAGTCGGGAGTTCAGGGTCCGTCTCTGTGCCTGAGCTTCGTACTACGTACGACTTTATGCACTGTTCTGTACATTCAAACGTCGCCGTGCGTCGGTGATCAGTTAATTACCCGAGATACACATTGGGAATAAAAAAAATAATAGTAATATAAATAAATAAATAAATAAATAAATAAATAAATAAAGACGAGGCGAAAGATGTCAACTTCCACGGTGCATTTTGCATGACATCGTACACACTCAAGATCACGTTAGCTTAGATATGAATTGAGATTTAGACTTTAAGGAGACTAGAATCTTCAAAATCATTAAAAAAAATAAATAAATAAATTCCACAGTTCATGTTTCCGAGCTGTAAATAACGACTTTATTTACTTTCTATGCTAATGTCCGACTGTAAGCAACCCAGAAATCCTGTCTCTTCATCTCTAATCAGTGCCCGGCCTGAATGCCAGATTGGGTGGTGGTGGTGGTGATGGTGTGTGTGTGTGGGGGGGGGGGGGGGGGGGGGCAAAGAAGAAGAAAAAAAAAGAAAGGAAAAAAAAACACACACACTCCACAACAGGGAAAGGTGAGCATGTGAATAATGCATGAAGAGTTTTATATAGGGAGTGATGCTTGTCAATCAAGACCGCCTAAATCAAGACGACGCGGATCATTTCCATTCAGAGTGTCGGATATTCAGGTGGAAGGTGCAGCTCCAGAACCGGGCATGCTTTATAAAAAATAAAAAAAAGTTAAAAAAAGATACAAAAGGAGTGTTTAGACAGGAGGGATATCCCTCGCTGTGCTTTAATTACAGCCGGCGAGGCCTTCGGTCTCATCGGCGGAGCCCCGATAACTCGAACGCACGCATTCAATATCTGTATTTACATGCCGGGATCACTGAGCAAACAAGCTCATTTAAAAGTTCATATGCTAATGGATGACATTTAAAGCAAACTTTACACGAGAAAAGGACATACAACAAAAGGCTTTGATTCTTTTTTCCTTTTTTTCCCCCTCCCCTCTTCCCTGCCGTGAAACTTGCAGAGCTTTTCCATATTCATGAAAAAGCCTCTTAAACACGAGGAAGCTGTCAGAGTGGCTCTTACCTTTTATCGTTGATCCACCCCCCCACCACCACCCCCCTTGTGCTATAAATTGAGATCTGTACAAATGAGGAGATTTTAGGAGATGGTTAGTGAGGCTCAAGTGTGTGTGTAGTCGTGAGTTGATTACACGGACTTGCTGTAGGTCATCTCAAACACGTCCACCGTCACGTAGTAGAAGTTACTAGCTGGAACTCTTAATGAGCTAATACAGGTAGGATAGATTAAAAAAAAGAAAAGAAAGAAAAGACTCGTCACATGTACAATCAAAACATTTCGTAGTTAACACAAACGGAGAATACATTCTTTCTGACGTATTTAAAAAGTGACTTCTTTATTGCATTCATCGGCGTTTGACTGGTTTGTGAAACGTATTAATAAAAAAATTTAAAAACAGAATAAAAAAAAAATTGTGTGCAATTGTTAATATGGTGACATTTTCTATTAAGAGACATTTATGGAAGGAGTCTCCAGTGTCAGCGCTTTGTAACGGTCAGACGTAAAGCTGCAACTAAGTTTCCAGAAGAAGAATAGTTTACACTTCTTGCGGTTTGGTTTCTACCGAAGGAACCTTCTTCAGGAACTCACGCAGTAGGTGCATTTTCACGCGAGGTACTTTTTCAAGAATCCAGAGACTGCCATGTTTCCACCATAGGTACCTTCTCAGGAACCCAGGATATCTACCACAGAAAGCTTGCAGGAACGAGTGCAATTCTATCAGAGGTAACTTTTTAAGAAGTTAGAAACTTATAACAAATGAATTCTTGCACATTATTTACAAATGTAGGAACCTTTTCAAGAGCCCATAAACTGAGGATCACAGAAACTTCAGGTGCGTTTCCACAACAGGAACCTAAATAGCGAACTCAGCAGGTGAAGTTTCTATTCAAGAAGCCTTGTCAAGAAAGTTGTTGACTGGTTTGTGAGAAGTAATAATAATTTTTTTTTTAAAACAACACCGAAACGTTTTCCGTCCGAGACCTTTTCCGGATTTTCTCCTGCGGCTCTTTCGACACCCCCCTCCTCCTTTTCCCGAGCTGAGAGTTATAACACAAAAAGAAAACCACAATGTCAACCAATTGGAGCTCACTTAAGCAACCTTGATGATCGATTGGCAGAGCAGTGGATGAAGCGGGGCGCGTATCTGCAGCATGCTGTTCAAACTGCTCGTTCATTAAAACATGCTCTCCCTTATTGATTTTGGCTTAAGTAATGAGAAAGCTTATCCGAAAATCTTTAGCGTTTGGGCTCAAGTTAAGGAAATCGATGCCACCGTTTCCCCATTTGAACAGCAGATGTGAATTTTATGTACAAAAGACAAGATAAACCCAGAATCGGATAAATCAATACGCGTTTGTCGATGCGATATAGAAGCCCGTGAATGGAATTTGGAGTTAATTAAAGCTAGATGTAAACATATCAAGGCCAATTAGTATAGTCATATCTTTTTTTTTTATTTTTTTTTAAATAATTAGTCAATCCTGAAAACCTGGACGAGTCGACTGTGTAAAGCAGTGATCATGAAGCATGTTCTTGCAGATTCTTCTGGTTTAATCAACCGTTATTTTCATTAAAAAGAGAAAAGCATACGTTGGGCAATTTACATTTTAATTGGAACCATTTTTAGGGGGGAAAAAAAAAAAGATTAAAAAAATACCCCCAATGGCATTCGATTTAAATCACATGTTGGGTTGTCACCATGAAACAGAGGGCGTGGCTTATCTGATTGACAAAAAAAAACGCTACTAGTGAGATAGATAAACCAAAAACGTGAGGTTGGGAATTCCTACTCTTCATCCTCCTCCTCCTCCTCCCTTCGGTGCCACCATTGGTGCAAAGGCTAAGATCCGACACTAAGCTACATTTCCCAGGGATCATTTCCTCCCTCATTAATATTCATTCCAGCCTGATTTGGAGTACATGTGCGACATGATGAGGTTTTGATGTATGCCATGTCTCATGCTTTAACGCCACGTTTCCTGGAACGCGCACACGCTGAAGACTTTCTCTTGTCAATCTTCAAAAATAACACACGAGAGACGCATAGAGACATACGTGTTTTCTTTTTACCGTATCCCATCTTTCATCTCTTCCAAACTCCCCGAATCTCAAAACATTCCATAACGCAGGACTGGTTTAATCACATGTAAGGAATAACACCGGCTTCTCTGTGGAACAGTCACGCCTTTTCCAGCTGCAGAGATGATAAAAAGTATTTGTTTTTGTTTTGTCAGGCTTCCATCTTTTTCCAGGAGCTTACACAGCAGGTACATTTCCACCGTAGAACCCAGAAACGCAAAACTGGCACATTTCCACCAGTGGCGCCTTCTCAGGAACCCAAAATATCTACCCCAGAAAGCTTTTTCAGGAATCCAGGAATGAGCGCATCCATTTCCATCACAGGAACTTACAACAGATGAGCTTTGGATTGCAAGTTTCCACCATTTTCAGGAACTTCCATATTATTTCCAACGTAGTGACCTTTTCAAGAACCCACAGACTCAGGAGCGCAGAAGCTCCAGGTGCGTTTCCACCACAGGAACCTTCTTGCGGAACTCAGACAGAGGGTGAAATTTTTATTCTTCAAACCGTATCAAGAAATGCAAAACTGGCATGTTTGCACCACTGGAACCTTCTCTGGAACCCAGAAATGAGTGCATTTTCATCACAGGTTTCCACCATTTTCAGGAACTTGCACATTATTCCCACTGTAGGAACCTTTTCAAGAACCCAAGACTAAACGTGGGAATTTTGGGTTCTGATTTTAGTTTCTGGATTCACAGTTCTTGGCTTCTTGGAGAGTTCCTGCTTCACTTCAACACTAAATAACGTTGATTGGTCTAACCGAGTTGCTAAACCGACGTAGCGCTCCTTTACAGGTTCAAATCAAAGCGTGATTAAAGTAAGTTTCCTCTGAGACACTGGGATCACTTTTAAAGTAAATCACTTAGACTAATGCGATGCCTTCGAACGCTATTTCATCTTTCTCTTCCTGTCCTACGACAAAATCCAAAGTTAATCTGTTTTTCCCTTTACTTAAGCCAGACACCTCCATTTGCAATTCGGATGAGATGGATTGTAATTAGAGGCCAGATCATTTTATGCACACAATCAGACGATGGCGCAGGATTGACGAATCAGCAAATCTGATGAATTATCGTTTCATGGCGATGCGCTCCCATTAGGCCGTGTTGGTGTGCTTTTTAGTCTCTAATGCGTGGACCTCCAGCCCGGTTCCAAGCTCACGTTGCCATTAGTGAACGTAATGGACACTTCTTATGCAAAGTGGCCAGGAGCGAAGGCGACACGGCAGAAATGGGATTAAAATATTGCAACCTCCTCAAGATCTGAGTGAGATGGCACCATGGCGGTGCACTCTCTCTCTCTCTCGCTCTCTCTCTCTCTCTCTCTCTCTCTGAGAGAATGGCGCTCAAAAGCAGTCACTTAATCATACTGTTATGTTTTTTTAACATGATTGTTTTTTTAAACCTGCTTACCTCTACTAATACGACCTAACAACTTTCCGCAAACGTTTTGTTTGTTTGTTTTTGCTGCTTAGCATTTTCACTCCTGTGTAATAACATTAAACATTGTGCTTCAGATCGGCAAAAGACCCGACACTGGAGACTCCTTCCATAAATGTTTAAAAAAAAAAAAAAAAAAAAAAACTAAGAAAAACAAAATGACCATATCAACGATGACAATTTTTTTTTTTTAGCCGTTTATGAAGCATCTTCCATAAGGGATACAAATCCCTTTAAACGAGCTGTTACTATAGAAACCATCTAAACTGCTGCTACTATACGACATATCAATATCATGGTAAATTATAATCAAATATAATTATAATTATCATAATAGACTTTTCTACGTAGTCACAGATACCATGATTTAATTTAATTACAAACTGACAAGCAGCTGATTTGATGTTAAACTTTTGTATTTAATTTTTACCAAAAAAAATTCTTGACTAATATATATAATAATTTATATTATATAATATAATGATTATATATTATAGTATTATATTATTATTATAATTTATATTATATTATTAATTATATTATTATATTAATTTATATATATATATATATATATATAAAAATTAGACATCAAATAACAGCACCACAGAACTTTTGGTGATTCATTGTGGCTCGTTGAAATCTCAGTCTTCAAGAATCAGGAAATTATTTTTGTTAATCTCATCACCCCATCCCCACCCCTACTTCTGACCAATCAAAACCCAGAATTCAACAGTACTGTAGTATAAATAAAGATAAAAACATTAAACTGCACAAAAAAATGATACTGGGTAGTTAATAGGCAGAAAAACAACACTGATATGTATTGAGATGTATATTGAAATGTGTGTGTGTGTGTGTATAAAATGTGATGCTAATAGTATGTCTTGTTCAGTGTATTAAAATCTGCATTCATAGTAACACCGTTTTGAATGCTATTAAGAAACGGGGGGGAAAAAAAGAAAAGGAAAAAAAAAAGGAGTCCTCTTTTTGGAAAACCCTAACTTTTGTGATGTAATGTTACCCGCATCAGGAACAGTGATCTTTTATTTATTTATTTATTTATTTATTTATTTATTTTATTAAAACAAATCCAAACAGTGAACATGTTTTTTTTAGCTTTAAAATAAGCTTTAATTAAAAGTATTTTAGATCATATTGCTTTTTTCTTGACTTTACATACATTTTTTCTTTATATTTACATACGTGACCTTGAAGAAATCCAAAAATAAGTAATTACATTGCTTTCATATTGTGATAAATAGATTACGTTATTGATTACATTTTTTATGAAGTAATTTAACTGTAACGGAATACATTTTTAAAGTAACCCTCCCAACCCTGTACTTAATATATTATATTATATTATATATATATATATATAAATATATATATATAAACTCATTATTCCATCTATGTTGCAAACTTTCCAGCATTCAGCTTTGGATTTGTTATTTATTATTTATTAAATTTTAGAACTAATAAAATTTTAATTCTTCTTTTCAGTGTTATAAAAAAGAAAAAGGTTTCAACAAACAGCATCTAACGAGCGCTTGCTAATAAGATAAATATATTCCTTCAATCGCTGCCCCTGGTGGCTCAATCATCTTCCAGCTTGATGAAAATTACGGCGTCTATTTAGATGCAAATACAAATTAGCTCTCGCTGTTGCCCAGATTAGAGAGCGCTCTTAGCGAAAAAACAAGAGCGTCTCTTCTGAAGAGGGCATCTGCGTCCCGCTCTCAACATCCTGCCGGGAAAAGAGCGACGGACTGAAGTGAAGAGAAGAGCGCGAGGTGGCGGTGCCAAGAGAAAAGCTGGAACCGTGACAAGCTTGAAAAAGAGTCCCAATAGGCCACATTATGGATTAATTAGCGGGTGAGTGGCATCTCTCGGAGGACGTCGCGACAGCCTGGAATTACCATAAATAAATAAATAAACAAACAAACAGACGTGGACCACCTGATGACGTTGGAGTGTAATGATATTCGCGCCTCGTTATGATTACGAGGTACACACACTGCGCACAAAAGGGATTCATTAGTGGTATTACGAGTTCATTTAAATGTGGGAATAAAAGCAAGAAACAGACGTGCGACAACATGTTGGCAAACTTCCAGGCGTTGATCCTGACACGTGAGCGCGTTCGAGAGTCCCTGACGCGTTGCCAAGGTTAACGATATTATTGCGGTTATTTGCATATTTAATTACGCTCCCTGTTAAGGATAAGTGCTGTTTATTCAATTTGCGTCGCTTTGTTGCTGGCACGTTTTCAATAAGGCTCAACGAGCTAGACTGATATGGGGGGGGGGTTGAAATTAGCACACATTCATCAATTCAGTACAACAGATGCTAACAATCAGGTTCTTTCTCTCAACAGGATCTCCTCAATCTTTCATTATCATTATTCCATTTTAGCGTAATTATCCGGGCGCCGTCTCGGGTCTCGGCTACCGCGAATACGTTTAATACGTCACCGTTATCGAGTGAACGTGATTCTCATAAAACACGGCCGAAAAACGCTCAGAAATTAAGCATTTTCTCATTAGCCGAAGGCTATTGGACTTATAAATTATTCATCTCTTCTTCACAAAGGAACATTAATCAATTATGAAGATATATAAAGAAATTAAACACGGGGGACGACACGGGCCTTTTCATATTAATATGCAGACACGTGGCAGCGCCACCGCTTCCCGATCAATACGTTCCTGATTAATTTGGACAATTCGCCCGACGACGTGATCTCGGGTCCAGGCTGGCCGGCTTGTTTGTTTTGGCTCGGCTTTAATTTTTTATAACATGTTAGGGAAATATCACCTTTTCCCCGCACTGAAAGCCGTGGCGTCATAAAATGCGTGAGGACCTCGAGGGATCGCCGCCGAGAGGAGGCATGCGATTGGTTTGAACCTCGTGGCACTCAAATTTGTTTTTAATGCATTTTTAAAGTTCTGTTGGCATTCAGGTGCACATAGGGAATAAAACCCATCCATTCAATGTGTTGACCCTGTTCGTATTAACAGATGAGGCAAATCTGGTGCAACATTCGGCTACGAGTCGGGGCGCAAAGTCGCACGAAATACCACAGGGCCAGAACTCTAGGCGGAGACACTACAAGTGGAATATTATGGGAAAAAAAATTAAGCAGGAAGAAAACAAAACTTTTATATTTTACCTGCCAGACATGAGCTCTCTGGGAGACGAAAAAAATTTTTAACTGGCTTGATCCTTGCTTTTGTTTCATGCTAAACCTAATTAAATAATAAATAAATAAATAAATTTTAATGGTATTAATTGTATTGTAATAAATATATTATTTAATATACTATTTTTATTTTATTCTTTTATTTAAAATACATCAACTATTTTATTTGAAATATAACTGATTTACTTATTTCTTATTTTTATGTATGTTTTAGCACATATTGAGATTTGTGAAAAATTCACATTTTCCCATTCGGAACATTTAGGACTATCTACTGCTGCTGCATGTGTGGGCGGAGTTATATACGAGCACAGTTAGTGATGTCATTAAAAAAAAAAAAAATTTAATCCAACCACATCCATAATTAGTTGTATCTGTAAAGTTTTAGCCCATTCAGGCTAAGCTAGCAGGCACCGCTACTGTAACTAACATGGCTAATGTTAGTGATGATGGATATTGGTGGTTGTCATGGTAACGCCATATTCGGATTTGAGAAGGAAAGTTAATTTGAGAAGGAAGGACGCTGAAATGTAATCGTGAGAGCCAGTTTACTAGCAGTTAGCTAGCCAGCGGGTCAATTATCAAGCTAACATTAGAGGTCTATGTAGAACCTTTATTATATCATATTATATGTAAGTGAATGAAAACACACACGAAGTTGTTTTGTTATTGTATCACACTATACCGTGTCCTCCAGTTGGAGTGGTTTGTAATGCACAGATCCAATATACTGTATTGACACACCTCCGACTTTTCCCCCAACTGTTTACCTTCACTTAAGACGATGACATCTTGAGATTTCCCTCAATCGGAATAAACGTCATCGCGCCACGTTTTCAACCGTCGTCTGTTAAGAGTTTCTTTCAGGATGTCAGGTTCGTTCCCTGCTACGACACTAGTGATACGACGTGCCTGATATGAGCACTTATTTCTCTGCGCATCGTATTAGAACAGGCCGTGAAAGGAGCCGTTGATGAGGTCAGAAGAAGATGCATAAAAAGGATGCGGTGCTATTATTCACCTCCATTATTCCGGTCTTTCTGCCCTCGTTACCGTCCGAAGGCAACATTAAAATGTTTATCTGTTGGCCTTTAAAAACGTGCAGATAAATCCAGCCTGCGTCAAAGGTAGAGCGCTGAAAGAGAATTAGAGGGAGCTGAGAGAGGTCTTAATATTGCGTTGGTACCCCGCAGGTGATGCTTACGTGGCCCACCGCTGAGCCGTACGCTGATTCATCAGGAAAAGCTGCTTAGAGACACGGCTTGGTGTTGGAGAGACGATAACACCTCTCGACGCCTTTAATGAACGTTTTGATGAAGAGAATTAAAAACTTTTTTTTCTTTTTTTTTTAAAAAAGAGATGCTGTGAGTGTAAAAGCTGTGTATGGGGTTGATTCTGATTGGCTGGAACATTTATCAGATTCATGTTCTATAACATCAGCGATCATTCAAAGTAGGGCTGGGCGATATAATGATAAAATATCCAGATCATGATATTGTGTGTATCACGATAACTTTTTACACAGTTTTTGGGGTTTTTTGGTACCAACAATAACACTGGAAGCAGATTTGAATCTCTAAAATTGTAAAATGTTCAAGTTTCTATTTCTCTGGCATAGGCAAATTATATATATATATATATATATATATATATATATATATATATATATATATATATATATATATATATAAAAATATCGTCCCACCCCTAAACCTTTGCCTTAACTTGTTCGTTTGTTCTAATACGCTACCGTTTCTATAGTAACAGCACGTTCGCAGGGGCTTTTGCGGCAGACGATTTACATAAACTTTCGTCATCTCACAAGTTCTGATGAAAGCCTTACACAAATCCTGCTTATGAAGGTGTTGCGAAGGCCCCTTCGAGAAACCGTGTGAACGTCTGCGTGGTACAAGTGAAATAAAACACTTCGGGACATGGCGTTACAGGAAAACAATCGACTCCAGTGCGCTCGTCTATACGCGCGAGGTTCAATCCTGCTTTGTCTGTCACTTATTCCAAGCGTGAGCTATACGGTGTAGTAATGAGCGGTCCTCTGGGATAAATGACTTCAGCCTCGGTGCGACTGTCGTGTCCTTCTCCGAGCTCTAAGCACGCTCGTAGCGCAATATCTCATTACTCCCGTGTCCTGGTTCCTCGCCGCTGAAATACGCTTCAGCTAAATGACTACATTTAAATGTAAATGAGACATCAGTAGAAATTTGTCAACGGGGAGAAAATTTCAGATCCTGTTTCTATCGCAGTACAACTGCAATTTACTGTAAAACTGTGGCGTGCACGCGCATGTGGCGTACCGGAGAGAAGCGATCGCTTCCTTTAAGGTTTTAAAGGAAAACGCCAAATGTGAGAAGCTCCTAAAAACAAAATTCCCCACCACCCCTTCACGTCTCATTTTCCAGCGTCGTATTCCGAGGTCCCAGAATCCACTGCAGTTAGCGATCTTTGAGGGTATTGGAGTGAACTTTGAAGATCATTTGAGCAGAGTGTATAGATGAGAAGGTGATCAGAGAGCTGGACAGACTAAAGCGCCGCTGCATCGCTCTCTTTCGCTAGAGATGAAGCGAAGGCTAAATCCCACTGCAGTGTTCCGAGTATACAGAAGGCAATATTTCCAGTATTCCCTGTAACAGTATTCCTACAGCACTGTTCCTGCGGTATCGCAGAACTCCTATTCACTATTACATCACATCTAACACTTAGTACTGTCTGTCTTTGATTTATTTTACTCCACACTGTGATGATTTATAAATCAGGTGTCAGCTAGGTTTCTAAATCATCTCATTCTACGATCTAATTACTGAAATAAGGAGTTATATGAGGCCACGGTTCTCACAGCGAGGTCAAGGGTCCAGAATGTGTTCATCTCGTTAATGGTGTTATTATTGAGCTGTTCCAGAAATCAGCCTGTTCGACTCGTTGCTTGAATTGGATGGGTCTAATTCATTAAACACATTAATAACACAATAACTTCTAACCTAAATCACAATTGTTATTTTAAAAACTCGTTCTGTGAGTGAAAAGTTAATAAAATAATCAAATAAATTAAATAAAATAAAAACTCCATGGCTCCAATAAATAGCCTACAAAAATAAATAAATAAATAAAAATCTCTGCGCACAATTAAATAATACTTATATTATTTAATATTTGTGTTTTTTGTGTTGTATTATTCTTTTTTTTAGCAGCCTGCAAAACATTTGCGATGTGAGGAATACATCACACCGAGTCGTGGCATTATAGAAAAATAATCAACAGCAGGGTGGTGTAGAGAAGTGATAGACAGACAGACAGACAGATAAAATGATAGATTCTCAGTGTACTGTATCTGAACTGTAAGAAAAGCTGGTTTGGGAACAACTGTTTCCAGCTGTTATAATGCAAGTGATGGATGGATAGATAGATAGATAAATGAGTAAATGGATAGATAGATAGATAGATACTCAGTGTACTGTATCTGTATTGTTTTCCTTTCACTTCTCCCATCAGAGTGGGTGTAATTTTTTTTTTATATTTAAGAGAAAAAAAACTAACCTGCTCAGTGTGTTTTCGCTTCTGCACCACGCTCGGCTTACACACCTCCTCTTTACACACCTCCTCCAGAGCTTCTGCAACCCTTATGCCCTGCAACTGCACACACACACACACAGTTCTGAAATGTAAAACAAAAACCATGATTTTTTCGTATCGAACAGGTTTAGATTGAGGAAAAAAACACAGTTTATGTGAGGTTTTAACGTCACAACCGTCTGTTTGTAAACGCAGAAGCCGCAGACAATAAAACAGTGGTGGGGTTTAATTTGGTGACACTTCATAAGGAGGTGTGGGAAGCAGTTATTTTAAAAAAAAAAAAAAAAAAAAAAAAAAAACGCCTGCTTGGGCACCACTTCGAACCTCCGGGGCACGCGATGTTAGCGATTCGTCACATGCAGCGAGAGTCGTGTAATACATAACACACGCAAAGCTCAACGCGGCAAGTAATACTGCCTCCACTGTTGCTACAGCGTGCCTCTAGAAGATGGGAGAGAAGATAACGAAAAAGCAGCCTGTAGCTCCTCTACCTCATTCTTCTCTGGGACTCTGTGGGACAAAAGCATCTTAATTTCCTCTTCCAGACGTCGAATAATCCTGTTTTTGGTCTTCAGCTGATTCCGCAGATCCTCCACCTGAGCCTTCATAAGGTCGCCTGGCTTCTGCCTGCAAGGGAAAAGGCCACGGAGAATATTAAACACGAACTGCGGATCTCAAAAAACACGCATGAAGACCCAAACACAGCCGCCCGAGCCCCCAAACCAAACCTTCAGCAAAGAAATCACAAGTTAAGAAAACAAAATGTGCGTACACAGCAGTAACGGCTAAAACGAAAAAGAAGTGTTCACGTTAATTAGAAATAAGATCGTTTTATCGCACTTCAACGCCCTTTTCTTTTAGACTGTACGTCATCAACGGATATTCCTTAAAAAGTCCTGAATAAGTTTCCTCTTTCATCAACGTTACATACAAACAAACACGACATGACGTATGGACCTGATTTACACCACAACAATGCTGAATGCTTCTGATTGGTGTTGATAAATTTTCTATAACAGCAGCTCAGATTAATCACACGTCTATATTATTATAACGCGCTCGTTCATATACGCTATCTTTTCTATAGCAACAGCCACTGGCACATCACTGTAGTACGATATAAACACTTCGGGACGTGTTTTCGTCGGAAAATCATCAAATCTGCTTTACGACACGAAACATTCTCTATACACTGTCCTTAGATTACGGTTACTGCTATACAGTTTTGTTTTGTTTTTGTTGTCTTAATTAACATTTACAATCTCATTGAAAGTAGCTTTAGTAGATAAAGATAGGGCTGGGTGATATGACAATATAATATCAAGCTCGTGATAAACGATGTCACGAGAGACTTTTCTGAGATATCGCTGCTATCGTGATTGCTTTTTTTTAATCAATTACAAACTTAATAGATGTGAATGGAGGCAGCTGATTACTATTATTTATCTATTTTACTTAATCTTTACATTTGTAATAAATAAATAAAAATTGATGTTATATCGTCCATCTTTTCTTTGTTGTTTATTCTTGTAGAAGTTAAATAAAAGTATTTTTCAACGTAGAGACACAACGCTGGGCATAGAAATGTCATATCGCCCACTCGTATTCTCCGCACTTGCAAAACAGTGTTAATTTTTTTTCAATTGCTTTAAAAAAAATGTTTTAAAAATTCCCCAAATTAAATTTGAACTTCCTGTTCTGACAGGATAAGTGTGAATTTTTAGTAGCTATGAAGCAAAAATAACACATTATTTGCTCATTATTGCTTTTCAGTTAAGAAGAAAGAGAAAAAGAAGAATGAGAATAATAATAATAATATGATGATGATGATGATTTTCGGTCTACATTAGGTGAAAATAAATACAGATTTCTGTATCTGATGAAACCATTACTGATCGTGGACTCGGATTACAAGAACATGTTGTAGATACCAAAAACAGAAGGGGGGGGGGCATTATCTGGCCTTGAAAGAATGAAACTGTTACAGGTGCGATTTTATTTTATCCCTAATGACACCTTTCACGGCTAATTCAAGGCTAATTGTGGTTCCAGGACGTGATAAGCCTCTAATGAGAACGTCTTAATGAACCTCCCAGTCTGCGTTGTGTACTCCGGATGTTTTTTTTCTTTTTCCTCCCTTTCTCTTTCTTTTCTCCTCAGAACCTCCTGCTGAGAGCCACAATTATGATGCAGCGGCTGGAGCGTTCTTCACTCGGGCTAATTCTGTGTGGGTTCTCCAAAACTTTTCCCTCCATCCTGTATCGTTACTGTCACAATATCATACGCAATGTGTCTCTCACACACACACACACACACACACACACACACACACACACACACCCCTAGAAGAAGGGCTGTGACATGCCGTAAACACACGACACACTGAAATATAAAGGCAGGGTGACAACACCACTGACATCATGATAAATTACACACACTATTTACAATACATCCGTCTGAAACATTGGGGATCTTTTTTTATTAATAGCAATTCTTTAAAATAACTTTTTCTACATGTGTGTTATTTTTCCTTATTTTCAATGTTAAATTATTTATTTGTTAGATAATTACAATCTCTGCTTGCAGAAAACAAACAAACATTCTTGATGCTGAAATGTCATTCAAATGTAAATTACTTTTTGCAAATGATTTTTATCCCTCCTTTTAAGTGTTACAGAATTTATTTACTTATTACAACAATTACCCACTCTGCTTGGATACAGCTTTTATTTAACATGAATGTTTTTAAATTCATGCTAAACTGTTGCGCATTTTTATAAATTTTCACCCTCGTTTTCAGTAGGATGGGAAAAATAAATAAATCAATTACTCAATTCTGCATGAAAGCCACTTTAATTTGATGTTAAAATTCTGTAGCGAATCTTTAAAACTAATTGTAAAATGTTAATTTTACAGAACTGTTTTTATTTGTCCATCTTAATTATTTTAATTATTTATTGTTAAATTATTGTTAGATCGTTACAATCTCTGCTTACAATCAGCTTCGTCTATTCTTTAAATTTATAAAATGGGATTTTTTAAAAAAAGAGTTTTTTGTCCTTTTCGGTCTTATATAATGCATTTATTTCTTTTTATAATAACTTAGAAGCAACTTATTTGATGTTAACATTTTGTACGAAGTTTAAATTGCGAAATGTTTTTGTATTTTACATTTTTCCCCCTCTTTTCAGGGCTGAATTCTTTCTTTCTTTATTTATTTATTTTATTTTATTTATACAGAAGTGGCATATTTAATTAAAACATTTCGTATTTAAATAAATATTTAAAGTCGATAATGTTCATTTGAACAGATTTATTCTCTCCTTTTCAGAGCTAAATTATTTATTAATTGGAAGCAGCTTTTTATGGGAAAATTGTTTTTCCTAAATAACTGTTTTTTATTTTTTTCTTATTTAATCTTTTTTTTAATACAAACTACTTGGATGCAGCTTATTTCATGTAATTGTTCTTCTGAATCTTTAAAAACTATATATATATATATATATATATATATATATATATAAACAATTACAAACTATGATTAGAAGCAGCTGCCTTGATGTTAAAGTTTTATACCTTTGATTAAATAATTTTTTACTTGTTCTAATAATAGCAATTATATTCTAATACCTATAATACGTATAATTATTATTTGGTTAGAATAATGATCTGCTAGCAGAATTAATTACAGTGATAAATGTTGCATATTGCAGAAATGTCTTCAAGTATCGTGATATTAGATTTTTTGTCATATCGCCCATCCTTATGGATTTGTATGATGTATTCTCAAGGTTAAATTGAAAAATGTGTAGGTCTGTGTATAATGTATAAAACATCCTCATATAGTTCACGGAGTTCATGTTTGTCTAGAAGAAGTCTCGAATTTTTCCTGCAGTCTGAAGCAATAAAACAGAAAAGAGGCATGGAGCTCATCAGCGGCGATAAACAGGGAGGTTTATGGGGGTTTTTTGGCAGGTTTTGGACAGCTGATCCTGCGGGGCCGGGCAGCTGGAGAGAGGAAAATGAAGCGATGGAGTGCTAGTTGAAGGTTGAGGAACCCGCCGAGCCCGTGTTCCTCATCTCCTGCCGCGGTTCTGAGAAGCGTGCGGCCCTCGAGTCGCTCCTAAACTTCTCTGACAGAGCAGGCAGGAGGCCCGACTTCCTGACGAGATGTGCCGAGCTGCTAGCGACAGCTGTCACGCACCGTGCCATCAGCAGTCACAGCCCATAAAAACACCTGTCTAAACGTACGCCTGCAAAAAAAAAAACCCCTAAAATTTCTAAAACAAATCCACGCTAATCCACGCTTTATTTGAATATGTAAATTCCACTTTATAAAACAAAGACTGTCGTCCTGCGCCATCAGACACGTAGACAGATAAACGTGTGACGAGGCGAAGAAAGTGCCGAGGGACGACGCGCTGTACTCATCAGAAATAAGAAAACAGGAGCTGAGGACTGAGGAATCGGAGGTGTTGCTCGAAGCAGATGAGAGTCTGGAGGAGTTAAACAAAGAGGTAAGTTTGTAGGGATGCCGAATTCCTTTTAAATATTCTTTCAAATTATGGGCAGTGATGTATTTCAGAGCGCTTCATCAGGGGATAAAATCCTGCTACGTTCAAACGGAAGAATGTACGAGCTCAGTCAATAAAAGACAACGTTCTGAATCTCAGGGAAGGGGGAGGAAAAAATACAGCATATGGCACTGACAGACTGTTGCAAGCTGGGTAAAAAAAAAAAAAAAATTAAATAAAATAATAAAAAAAAAAACAGCTCATGTCTCTGTACTCAGGGACTCAAAAACTCCTCCACTTTCAGAATGTACAGGAGGGGCAGGGAGCAGGAGTAGGATCCGTGTTAGGGAACAGGAGCATGGGTAGTTGCAGGGGCAGAAGGAGGGAGCAAGGGCAAAGAGCAGGAATAGGATCAGGGGAAGGGAGCAGGAGTAGGGAGGAGGAAGAAGGAGCAAGTTTTTGGAGCAGGAACAGGGAGCAGATTGTCCCACCCTGGTGTGTAAAAAAAGTCCAATCTCTGTACTTGGTGGGCAGACCGCCTTCACGGCACACAGTCCTGACAGGCAGTCAGTGGAGTTCAGGGGCCCAGGGAGTTGCGCAAATCGACTCCTGCACCCACAGGGCATCCATTTAGCCCATCTGTACAGCGTGTGTGTGTGTGTGTGTGTGTGTGTGTGTGTGTGTGTGTGTGTGTGTGTGTGAGAGTGAGAGAGAGAGCGCGCAAGAGAGAGATGTCAGTATGTGAGCAGTCATGCCGCCTCTGATGCCAACATGATACGCAATTAATCATTCATCATGACATGCATATGCTCACATCGATCACATCACATCACAAGCTAAAGCCGGCTAAAACCCTGACGCAGGACTGTTCCAGCTCTCCATACTGAGAAAATCTCACCTTTCCCTCCTGTAAACCTATGCACTGCTCACCAGAAAATAAAGAAATCAGGTAAATAACATTTAACATAGAAGTCTAAGTCATAGAAATTAACATAGCTATCAGACCTCTTGTGCTTCACATTAAATAAATAAATAAATAAATAAATAACTTTTCTTGTTTTTTTTTTGTTTTCTTTAATTTATAAAGAATAAGAATTAAAAATGTAAATAAATAGGCTCAAATAAATGAACGCATCACAATTACTGGCACAAATAGCTCATTTTCACACGTTAGTGGTTTAATGCGCTGTTGAAACAGGAAACACAATTTCTCTGATATAACATGCCACGCTAAGTGTCGTAGAAAAAATGGCTCTGAGATAAAATTAGAGCACTTAATAAATTACATGGCGTCACCCTGACAGATGGTACAACCTGTTATATTTAGCAACTAAGTGTCTTAATGATCGCTGGCTCAGCGTCGTGCGTTGCGAGAAACGAGATTGGGGGGGGGGGGGGGCATGGTGTGCTTCGCTGCCCGTGAAAACGCCATCGCGATTTTTCATACTGTCACTCTGCTCTATTAGTGAAGCCTAACACAATTAGTTATGAATATGCAGTAATAACATGCAAATCATTCCCCCTCCGAGCTGCCCCCAGGCAGAGGTCCGTGCCTCCCAAAACCCAATTCTTTCTACATCATTACAGCAGCTTGGCATAATTCATCAAAAAAAAAAAAAGAAGAAAAGAAAAGACACGCCCTCAACTGAAGTGGCAGCGAACGTAACCACTCGGCAACTGTTAAGCGTGTGGCATTAACCACGCAGTCACATCACGCCGCCTCGCCGCTCTGCCACTTGTGCACGTCTCCCTGGGGTAATGTCAGACACGACGTCGCAGTCTGCCACAACAATTAACCCTCGTGTTAATTAGGAGGAAATGTCAGGAGCGCAGATGGTACGAGCTGGCACAGCGCCATCGCACCGACTGCTGCTGAACGAGCCTGACAGCTGCTCCGTCACTCCAACCATACAACACACGTCAAAACTTTCCAGCTGGGAAACCCTCGATAAGCGGTGTGTGTGTGTGTGTTCAGGGGTGAGGGAATTGCTCAGCAGCACAGCAAAAGGATCCGTTACTTTTGATCACAACGTAAGAACGTCTCGGCCTGGCATGCACGAAAATGACCCGAGAGAGTGAGAGAGAGAGAGAGAGAGAGAGGGAGAGAAAGAGAAAGTGAGAGAGAGAAGAAGTGAGAGAGAGAGAGAGAGAGAGAGAGAGAGAGAGAGAGAGAGAGCGAGAGAGAGAGAGAGATGGACGCCTGGTGCTAGAAAACAGGAAGCAGATGTGTCCACAGGGGAGTTAAAGAAAGGAAAAACGTGTTAATACATTGGAGTGATCCATCAGTGTGAAGTTTAAATAAATAAACCTTTATGATTCTAAAACTTTGTGGCGTGAGTTAATATTAGAAATATATTATTTACTTGCCACTGAGTACGTGTCAGATCTTTTTAATAACAAGGATGAAATTTTAAAAAATCGTAAAAAGTAATGAGGACCATAGTGTTCTAGTTCAACTTAATTAATTAATAATTCTTCATGATTCTAACTTTATAACTCAGTATATGTAAAATAAAAATAATAATTATATTTTTAAGTTGAAAAGTGAGGACCGCTGTGTTACGTCTCAGTTGATTATGTAATTAATTTGATTGACAAAGTGCATTTTAGATAATGAATAATTAAATAAA
This sequence comes from Ictalurus furcatus, assembly GCF_023375685.1. Taxonomy (NCBI): domain Eukaryota; kingdom Metazoa; phylum Chordata; class Actinopteri; order Siluriformes; family Ictaluridae; genus Ictalurus; species Ictalurus furcatus. Next base: position 8,378,585 of record NC_071277.1, on the reverse strand, counting down.
TAAATAGAGCCATGTAATTCAACTGTCACAAATTAAACTTCTGAAATAAAAGCACTTTTTTAAACTTCTTATAAACGTTACATTGATCTGTGTATGGATCGAGTCAGAGTTCAAACCCAACACAAATGATTTATTCTTAACTGGGCGTTATTTTGCATCGGATTCTGTGTAACTGCGCTCGCACTGCCACTACGCTCTGATTCGTGTGACTAACGAGCGAAAAACAGCTGCTGTGCAACTCCAAACATCTGCAACGCAAATGATTAACGGGGGGTGGGGGGTACCATAGTACACGATCACCTTAAAAACACACAGTACAGACCATAGCACACAACCATCTTACAAACACAGACCGTAGTGCACGACCACCTTAAAAACACACAGTACAGACCGTAGTCCATGACCACCTTAAAAACACACAGTACAGACCGTGGAACATGACTGGCTTTTTACCCAAACACTGCACCATCCACCACATCCACACACTCATTAACACACACTCATTAACACCACCATCAAAAACAAAAAGGGCAAAATCTGCCTTCTGCCTCAAATGCCTTCTGTGAGAAGGCATTTGAGTCGGTCTGGCATGAAGGACCGATGTTTAAACTCATCCAGTCCGGTATCGGAAGGAAAGTCTACGATCTCGTTAAATCGATGTACCACGTTAATGAGTGTGCAGTAAACATTGGACAGAAAAGAACAGTTCTTTAAACACCCATGCCCAGGCCCGCACACGGACACACACTGAAACACCCCAAATCCAGACTGACTACATTTGAAACAGTTGTAAAGAACATGCATACTGAACAGTGGGAAAAAATGAAATTAAATCCCAAACCAATTTAAACAGGTACTAACCCCTAAACAAAATCCATTTAGCTGAACATCTGAAGAACAAGAACCTGAGAGAATATAGAGCGGGTGATCACAATTTAGAAACTGAAAAAGGAAGACGCACTACAATCTATAAACTCAGAGAACAAAGCCTCTGTAAACACTGTGAGCTACAGGAAGTAGAAACAGAGACACACTTCACTCTGATCTGTCTAAAATATAACTGCATCAGACAGGAATATTACCGTAAATTCACAGCCATCGTCCCAAACTTCTCCTCTCTGGGTTTTAGGGTAACAAGAAAGAAGTGCACGGCTGCAGCTACGTTCATATCCACACGTCATTATACAAGAAACACAAATCACCTCTAATCTAATCTAATCCTAACAATGTCTATTAGAATAGTTCATATACGTAAAGGTATGTATGTGTATTTATATATTTTAATCAAAGACATGCAGCTCTACCCATTTTATTCATCTTTAATGTTTGTTTTATTCATTATTGCTTTTTTATTCCTTTATTTGTTATTATTGATTGATTGTATATATATGACCTCGGTATTAATTTGCTTTGGCAACATTGCTAAAACAGTCACGCCAGTAAAGCACTCCGTGAACTGAACTGAGAGAGTGAACAGACATAGCAGAGACAGAGAGAGAGAGAGCGAGAGAGAGAGAGATAGTGAACAGACAGAGCAGAGAGAGAGAGAGAGAGAGAGAGAGATAGTGAACAGACAGAACAGAGAGAGATGGTGAACAGACAGAGCAGAGAGAGAGAGATGGTGAACAGACAGAGCAGAGAGAGAGAGAGAGAGAGAGAGAGAGAGAGAGAGAGAGAGAGATGGTGAACAGACAGAGCAGAGAGAGAGAGATGGTGAACAGACAGAGCAGGGGGGGGAGAGAGATAGATAGTGCACAGACAGAGCAGAGAGAGAGAGAGAGACAGAGAGAGAGAGAGAGACAGTGAACAGACAGGGCAGAGAGAGAGAGAGAGAGAGAGATGGTGAACAGACAGAGCAGAGAGAGAGAGATAGTGAACAGAGAGCAGAGAGAGAGAGAGATAGTGAACAGACAGAGCAGAGAGAGAGAGATGGTGAACAGACAGAGCAGAGAGAGAGAGAGAGAGATAGTGAACAGACAGAGCAGAGAGAGAGAGAGAGAGAGAGAGAGAGAGAGAGAGAGATAGTGAACAGACAGAGCAGAGAGAGAGAGATGGTGAACAGACAGAGCAGGGGGGGAGAGAGATAGATAGTGCACAGACAGAGCAGAGAGAGAGAGAGAGACAGAGAGAGAGAGAGAGACAGTGAACAGACAGGGCAGAGAGAGAGAGATAGTGAACAGACAGAGCAGAGAGAGAGAAATAGTGAACAGAGAGCAGAGAGAGAGAGAGAGAGAGAGATAGTGAACAGACAGAGCAGAGAGAGAGAGATGGTGAACAGACAGAGCAGAGAGAGAGAGAGAGAGAGTGAACAGACAGAGCAGAGAGAGAGAGAGAGAGAGTGAACAGACAGAGCAGAGAGAGAGAGAGAGAGAGATGGTGAACAGACAGAGCAGAGAGAGAGAGATGGTGAACAGACAGAGCAGAGAGAGAGAGAGATAGTGAACAGACAGAGCAGAGAGAGAGAGATGGTGAACAGACAGAGCAGAGAGAGAGAGATAGTGAACAGACAGAGCAGAGAGAGAGAGAGAGTGAACAGACAGAGCAGAGAGAGAGAGAGAGAGAGAGTGAACAGACAGAGCAGAGAGAGAGAGAGAGAGAGAGAGTGAACAGACAGAGCAGAGAGAGAGAGAGAGAGAGATGGTGAACAGACAGAGCAGAGAGAGAGAGATGGTGAACAGACAGAGCAGAGAGAGAGAGATGGTGAACAGAGAGAGAGAGAGAGAGAGATGGTGAACAGAGAGAGAGAGAGAGATGGTGAACAGAGAGAGAGAGAGAGAGAGAGAGAGAGAGGGAGGGAGGGAGAGAGAGATAGATAGTGCACAGACAGAGCAGAGAGAGAGAGAGAGATAGTGAACAGACAGGGCTGAGAGAGAGAGAGATGGTGAACAGAGAGAGAGAAATAGTGAACAGAGAGCTGAGAGAGATAGAAAAAGAGAGAATGAACAGAGAGAGGTAGATAGAGCAAGAGTGAGAGAGAGAGAGAGAGAAAGAGAGAAGGAAAGGAAAGAGAAAGAGAGAGAGAAAGGGGGAGAGAGAGAAAGAAAGAAAAGGGAGCGAGAGAGAGCGAGATAAAGAAAAGGGGTGGAGAGAGAGAGAGAAAGAAAAGGAGGGGAGAGAGAGAGAAAGAAAAGGAGGGGAGAGAGAGAGAAAGAAAAGGAGGGGAGAGAGAGAGAAAGAAAAGGAGGGGAGAGAAAGAGAAAGAAAAGGGGGGAGAGAGAGAAAGAAAAGGGGGGGGAGAGAAAGAAAAGGGGGAGGAGAGAGAGAGAGAGAGAGAGAGAGAGAGAGAGAGAGAGAGAGGGAGAGAGAGAGAGAGAGAGAGTCATGCCTGCACTTTGGCCACACTGTACTGTATTGATCTGTTTGCAACCCCAATAACAGAAAGCCAGAACCTGTAAAAGTCAATAAAAATGAGAAACACTTGTCCGCCCACGAAGCAGACGTTACTGAAAGTGAAATTTCTCACTTTCACATGCAGCCCTGCTGTAAAAGTTACTGAAATTAAACAACCATTCATTCTCATCACATCCTGTCATGTTGAATTTCCATTAGTCTGCTCTGTCCAACGTCTTGTCCAGTGTTGCTGCACTGGGAATGAATCATCATCATCATCATCATCATCATTACTACTCCAACAACACAACAAATACTGTTGAATTAGAGTTTCTGATTGGTCAGAAGGTGTCGATTAATTTTCTATAACAGCGGCTCTGACAGTAGTGCAGGTTTACACGAATGCGCTCGTCCTGATACGTTATCGTTTCTATAGTAACGGCTACAGTTTCACACAAACCGCTTAAATACAGGTGTAAACATTGATAGGGTGAAGTTTTCTGTAAGGAGAAACGTGTTTTATTTAACTATAAACAGATGAAAAGTATTTTGTATTGCTTAATAAGAACTTTAAAATTGTCATCTTTGGCAAATTGCTGTGGTAGAAGAGGAATAAAAACTTCCAGATGTGCTGTTAAGGGAAAATAAAAATCAATCAAAGTAATAAAGAACAGGAACTAACTTGTTTCCGGACACTGTGCAACATTAAATGTAACTCTAAATAGATAAATAATTTTTTTTTTTTTAAACAACAATATGCTTTTCTCTAAGAAATAAAAAACTGCATTGTTGGCTAACTGCTGTGGAATAAAAGAAATAAAACACTCTGGAATTTAGGGAAACAAATCAACAGTAACGCCGCTTAATCACTCTACCCCGTCACTGATTATCTTCCTACAGCAGCACAACATGGAGTGTTTAATTCCTTTTTAAAAAAAAAAAAAAAAAAAAACTTCGAATAATGATAAAAAAAAAAAAAAAAAAAAAAAATTTCCACAGCACAAATAAAACTACTGTGCTAATTTGCATAAATATAGAAATCCCTGGTGGAGATTATGATTTTATTTATTATTATATTATATTATATTATATTATATATATATATATATATATATATATATATATATATATATATATATATATAAATAAAAGTGAATTTATTGACGAGTAGCTTAACTGAACCTGACATCAATAAATCATTATTGTGACTTACTCGAGCTATCGTAAATATATAAATAACTCTGTAGATAAACAAAACAAATGGGAAAGGAGGGGAGAAAAAAAAAAGAGGAAAAAAAAACCCCCAGTGAAATTCCATCACCCAGCGCAGCGAAAGCACCGCCGGGGATCATTTCAATCTGTTCCTTTTAATGTTGACGCTGGTGGCAGGGATGCTGCCTACATTTCATATTTACATGATTTGATGCCACGGTTATTATTCGTATTATTATTTTTTTATTTATTTGGTGATGTTTGAAGGCGCTGAGGCTCTTCCTGGGAGCCGGCTGTGAGAACGTAAACCACGGGACACACGGGCTCGGGCTCGCGCTCGGCAGCGTGGCACAGCAGCGTCCCGGTACAACACCTTCCTCTTTGAAGGCGCTCGTCTGTCCCTCGGGGTGGAGGTGGAGGTGGAGGGGGTAGGAGGAAGGAGAGAAGCCTTTTTATCCGCGCGCTTTAGCGCTGCTGTGGCTCGTCGAGAAGGAGAGAGAACTTCATGAAACTTTCCGTGGAGGGAAAAATAAAAACGGTTAATAAGAACCAAAGGTGAAGTGTTCCACGAGGAGACCTTCAAATGTAGTAAAAATGAGGAGAGGGAGGAATTTTACTTCCTGCAGTTGAAACAGGAAGAGAAATAAGACTAATGCACATATTTTAAAAGGTTTTCTTTTTCATCTTTCCAATCCAGTGCTCGAGTTTGCGTGGAGTTGCTTGACGAGTAACGCTGTTCCTGTTACTATGGTGTTGCACAATGCATTTAAAACTTTTTCAGTACTACTCAAAACTCTTATTTTATTATTTAAATAGACTAACACCATGTTGGTGTTGCATTATTCCCCCACACACACACACGAGTATTTCAGTCTCTCCAGGATTTCAGCAGAAATGAACGCAAAATCCAGCAAACTCCGCAATATTCGGAGGAGCTTGCAATTTTTCAAATTTACCGCAGATTTGGGCTGAGACGCGTCATGTGACATCATCACAACGTGAAGTCAGCCAAAACCCTCTTCGATTCACATGCATCGAACATGAGCACAGCTAAAAGGTCTTGTTCACCGACAAACATCACTGTGAAAGAACTCCACAAAATCCTGTATGGACGGATTATTTCACAAAATGGTGTCCGTTGTAGCCTTAAACTACAAGCTTTACTGACTTCTGATTGGTCGGAAGGTATAATCTTCTATAACAGCTTCAGTTTCTAATGAACAGAATTTTTTTTTAATACGTGTGTAACATTAACTATGGACAGTTTTTCTTGAAAGGAGATGGAAGGAGTCTCCAGTGTCAGCATTTTGTAAAGCTCTGAGGTAAAAGCTCTGACTTTAAACGTTACGTTTCCCGACATCTTCAGGACAGACGAGTTTATGCTTCTTTGCGATTTCTCGGTAACGTGACAAGCTGTGATTTTTTTTTCGTCTAATTAACTTCACGAAAGAGAGAGACTGGTGAGGGAACGAGTCTTTATAGCTGCTATAACGCAAGTAAGAACAGGAACTTGTTCTCCGTGACAACAAACGGATGAAAAGTATGATGCTGTTCTTTCGTTAATTTAACAACTAACTAACTAACTAACTAACTAAATAAATAAATGTAATTCCTGGTACGCTGTTGTGGAATAAGAGGGGGGAAAAAAACGTGTCAGGATGTGCTGTTGCCACGGTAATGTAACTCAGTCGTTGATTATTTTCCAACAGCAGCGCAACGAGTAGTGTTTTATTCCTTACGCAAGACTTTCTAGCATCCATACAAACTGAAACAATAGGTAACGTTCATTACTTACGATATCTGACTGCTGTGAGCTGATTGGTCTGTGATGCTCTCCAGTGTCTGTGTCTTTAATGTGAGCCCTGTGACCTGTAATAACCATCACACACACACACACACACACACACACACACACACACACACACACTTTACTGTATGTTCCCAGTGACACGAGAATGCCAGTGATCGGCAGACTTAAACTCACTCTTTAAAAAAGCAGACCTAAGGGGGGATAAAAATAAAAATTCAGGCAGACATGGAAGTAATAAGAGATAATTTGATGAAATATAATTAAGATAATTGCTTTCGCTTATGTCTCATTTCCATAACTGGGTTTTAATCAAAACTTTGACTCGGACACTGACACGGCCGTGTTCTGTGCTGATGAATGGAGGCCTTTGAGACGGCCGGCTGATCTCGTCGACCCTTTATCTAAATCACAGAGGCACGTTCATTTTCTCATTTATAACGACGCAAAGCTGAGATTTGCTTATTTATTTATTTTAAAATATATAACATTTTACGTGAAATTCTGATGTTCAAAGTGCAAAAGGGACTGTTATTCTGAATGATTATGAACAAATCAGTGGAATGACATTTATGCGTGTGAATTTTTTAAAAATACATTAACAAATAGCAAGTATAAATGCTGTTGTTTAGGGTTAGGTAACAGCATGATATCGATATTTATTTACTGTTACTGCGAACACATTAGTGTTTATTATTTTCCAGTAAGCACATACACTGCTTTTTATTTCTCTTACACCATGGCCAGGTTTCAACTTATTAAAGAAAGACACGTCGTACTTTTTATCCGTTTATAGTTACAGTAAATGTTGCACAACCTCTCTTGAAGTTAATAAAAAAGATAAAATAAAAAAACAAAGGCAGCATGTATTTTTCTACAAAGTGTAAACTCCTCGGTCCTGAAGATATCTTAAAGTTACAGCTTTACCTCCGCCACTAATGTGAATGAATTGTTACTATAGCGACGATAACGCATTAGAACAAGCGCGTTAATATCAATTGTATGTTATATAAGATTAAATAACGCTTTCTAAGCAAACGGAAGAGAGCATTCAGCAGCGCTTGGTATTGAGAAAAATATCGGCTTTCGTTAAGACATCTTGAGGTATCGTGATATATTTTCGCCGTATCGCCCGGCCATACCGCAGCTCACGTGTCTAGGAACAGACCGGGTATAGAGGCACAAAACCCAGGCACGTGACAACATGAAGACTTTCTGTCAGGATAATAAAGTCGCTGACCAAACACGGCAAGACGGATGGAAGAGACTTCACTGTATAAATAAATTCAGTGAATAAAACATACAGACGGCTCACATGGTCAGCGCCGTACGTCTACATCTAATTAGTCTTCCGCTGCCTCGCCTGGTGTTGTCTTTGGAGAGTTGGGGATTTGAGGCTGGCTGTGTTGCTGAAATATTGGGGGAGCTGGAGTGAAATATGGGGCTCTGTGTGTGTGCGCGCGTGTGTGGACTTGAAATATGGGCATGTGAGTGTGTGTTAGGAAGGTGCAGTGACAGAGGTCACTCTGGGGGGAAAAAAGGGAAATCAATGTGGATGTTAATTACTCGCAGGTCAAGTCCCTGTGCCATCATCAGGTCTATTTTTTTTTCCTCCATGACCTGCCCGAGCAGAGAGGAGCTCTTTGTCAGTCTGCGCCGGTTCCTCCAAAACGTTTAGCAGCCACACACACACACACACCCCATATGTGGCAACGCAAGATCTGACTCACTGGAGGTGCATCCGTTTAAGCAGGCGTATATTATTTGATAGATTTTATGCATGGTTCTGAGACGAAGGACCTCTTGTTGTTATGGCTCTTAACACTCGGCTGCTTTGTCTCGACAAATGCCGTTGGAGAAAAAATAAATAAATAAATAAAAGACGAAGGATACGGCTTTACTCCCTTAGCGACGCTGTTCTGTATGTATTTTAAATGGAAAAGAGACAAATCAAAAAAGTGAACGCTCATCACAATTTCATATGAGCTGATCAATATGCAGCATTACAGCTAGAGCAGGTGTAGTTTGCGCGCGCGCGCGTGTGTGTGTGTGTGTGTGTGTGTATAGGCTAATTAAGCAGCATGCCTAAGCTGAAGCAACGCTTGCTCACTGAAGGTGCACAATTGCTATTAGTGTTGAGAGGAGTGAGCCAGTGTAGACGGAGCAGCAAGCACCGAGGGGAATTAACCGGCCAGAGAGGAACAATAAAAGCAAGCTGGAGGCCCGAGCCGTGAAACACTTGCTTAAAAGACTGAACGGAAGGCTGATCGGTGCAGCTCGTGCGCCGCCCATTATGTGTTCAGACTGTAACGAGGGGGGTAAAATAAATAAATAAATATAAATCGAGCCAGTCGCTAGAGAAGCAATAACCGAAATTAAATTCCATACTCTGTTGTGAACCTGCAGTGAATCTACAGCTCAAAACAAGCACTAGCTCCGTAATTTGCTTTTTGAATTAGGTTAAACAGCTTAATTTCATTAAAAGAACGCACTTCTGAAGGGTCGCTGTGGCATGATTTGACTTAACCCGCCGATAATCTACTGAGAAACTGCACTTTCACCAAGAATGCTGCGGGGAAAATAGAAACGTATGTATATGGGGTTGCACGACTATTAAGTTCGAGTCGTCCGTAGTTAAAGCCGAGGCAGAATCGGGACTTTATTTCCGTTTAACTGCGCTAATAAAATAGCCTAAAAATAGCAAAGACTGCGTCAAACCTCACTGTGATTAATACACACCGGCTACAAATTACAGTTACATTTCCAGCTTCATCGCTTCTTTATGCTAGAGGAAAATATATATATTTTAAAAAACAAACAAAAAAACAATACAAATGCTTCTTTGCACTAAATGTGTATCATGTGAGACATTTTAAGGATAACGTGCTCGTTTGGAAAACGTGACGGATGAGCTGAACTCGTTGAGTGTGCAGCGTGGAAGCACGTGTCCGTAAACAGATCCCTCCGTACTGTATAGCTCTAGGACTTACTCAAGGACATACTCAATGACCGGCCCTTTCTTGGATGGAGGATGTGACGTCTCCTGCAGCTCCTGGAAGGTTTTTCCCAGTTTTGGTAGCGTCTGAAAAAGAGTCTGGATCGGTCTCTTTGAGCCGGCATGCTCTTCTGATCTGAGTCTAAACTAGGTGAGCGGGATTTGAGAGCGATGCGCAACCCGTGGCTCTGAATGCGCTGTTTCACACGGCACTGGTCCTGACCGAGTCCAATTTTTTTAAATTGTTGTGTTATGTTTAGGACAACGGAAATAACACCAGGAGAAATTTCTTTAGTCGAGGGCAAGAGTGGAACTACAGCGTACTTCAGTAATGATGGCGGATGAAGTACAAATTACACAAAGTTTCCAGAGAAACAGAACATTTTGGACAAACTTTCTTCATTAACTGTGCGAGGAAAGTGCTTCTGAAGATGTAGGAGGTGAAATTTATATATATATTTTATACCTTTACCTACATTTCTCAGCTAACTAAATATTTCATAATGAATCATGAGTATTTAAACATATGCTTCTACACGGAGCAGCCGTCATGTCTCCAAAAAAGAAAAGTCAAGGAAGAAACACCGCAGAGGCAATTTAATAAGCGCATATTCCTGTTACCTGGAAGGTTACGACATCCGCAGGCCTGTAAAAAGCTTCACAAATCTGTGCGTTTGGCTCCTTCCAAAAATTGGGCGAAAATTAATACCACAAATAAAAAAACATTAGCTGATTAATAAATGTACAGGAAATTGAGGTTTTAATTTCCTAGCAGTGTCCGCGGTGAGGTCCCACCCGTGATCCGTCAATGCGGCTCTCGGGCTCTATGAAAGGCCATGCAATTTATGCTAATGAGCTTTTTGAAGGTTATGACCACAGTAAACTAATTTGTTAAAGGAATGGCAAAAGCTCACACAAACAGTACTCAATCATTAAAGCTGAAGAGGAGGGAGAGGAGAAAAAAAAAAATACTATTAAAGTAATGGTCAACTGCCGTACGGAGAGAAAAACCCGACGCGGCTCGGTATGGGTGTGCTAATATATAACAGGGCCATACATGGATGTTGCATCACGCAAATTACTTTTGAGGGCCATTTTGAACATTAATATGGTTGAAATGGGGAGAGGGAATATAACGAGGAGCGGGAAAAAGGCGTCAGAGCTCAGGCCACCGGCCAAAGCGACAGCCGACAGGAAAAAGTCTGGCGTCTGGCTGAAAATGGCGTGTCAAGGCTGACTGACACGTCAGATTACTACAAGAACCGAGCTCAGAGGTGGCCTCATAATAACGCTCTGTAATACCACAGAGCTGTTGAATTCTGTCAGTCGGAAAGAGTTGATTAATTTCCTACATCGGCAGCTCTAAAAGTAGTGCGGCTGCAAATCACAGGTTTATAATAACGCGCTTGTTCTATCCAACACGCTGACGTTTCTATAGCAACAGCTCAAACGAGGACTTGTACAGCGGACGCTCCACATTAACGGAATTATAAAAAATATTAACTACTTATATATAAATATATATCACATACGCATACAATTGCAGATTCCAAGATCATCAGTTCTAACAGTTGTGTGCAAGTACAAATTATTGGAAAGTGTAGCCACTTTGCCAAGGTCTAGAAGAAGACCCAAAATGTCACGCTCAGCTGAGAGGAAAGTGGTTTGGATTGTCAGGAAAAACCCAGGAACCACCAACGCACAGGCCTGCCATGAACTGGAACATCAGCGTCACAGTCTACAATCAAGCGAGTTTTACGTCGCCATGGACTGAGAGGCTGCCGTCCAAGAAAGAATCCCCTGCTCCAAAATCGACACCTTCAAGCCCGTGTAAAGTTTGCGGCTGACCATATGAACAAAGAAAATGTCTTCTGGAGGAAAGTTTTATGGTCAAAGGAGACAAAGATTGAGTTTTTTGGCCACAATGACCGACTGTTAAGCATGGTGGTGGTAGCATTATGCTCTGAGGCTGTTTCGGAATTGTGGATGGAATAACGAAGGAGGTCTACCTTTGACTTATTCAGCATAATCTCAAACCATCAGCCAGACAGTTGAAACTTGGACACAATTGGGTGTTCCAACAGGACAATGACCCCAAACACACCTCACAGCTGGTTGTGGAATGAATCGAGCAGGTGAACATTAAGCTTTTGGAATGGCCTTCCCAAAGTCCTGATCTCAACCCTATCGAAAATTTGTGCGCTGTCCTTAAAGGTCGAGTCAGGGCCAAGAAACCAACAAATGTAACCAAACTTTACCAATTCTGCTAAGAAGAGTGGTCAACTGTCCACTCAGAATTCTGCCAGAAGCTGCTGGATGGCTACTAAAAGCATCTGCTCGAGGGGAAACTTGCTAAGGGACATTCAACTAAATATTAGGTGTGCTGTATGTACATTTTTGACCCTGTGTGTATAATTTCGTCCTACAGAAAACCCCAGATAAATTAAAACTTGTGCACCAAATTATTTTTTTTTAAAACAAAGATGCATGTTGTACAATCATTCTGCCCCAGAAAAACAACAATATTGAAGGAGTCTCTAGTTTCAGGTGTCAGGTAAAGCTGTAACTTTTAGTTTTCCGACATCTTCAGGACAGAGGAGTTTACGTTTGAGGTTTCTTGGCAACATGACAAGCTGCGTCTTTTTTAATAAAAAAAAAGGGGGGGGTGCTCTTGAGGAAACAACTGTTTATGGTTGCAGCAGAATAAGTGAGAACCGAAACTAACTTGTTTTGTGGACATTACAATTAAAAATAAAAGAGAATCATTTTATTCATCCATTTAAATAAGATATATTAAAGATTAGCTTATACCAAATATGGGCATAAATGGACCATCAAAGGATCTCAGTAATTCACTGCACCTAAAAACAGCTATGGGGCCATGAATGAGTTTCTAGTGCAGCTAATATCCTGCTATTACTGCTTATTAGGCCTACTTTCCATAGCTCCAAGTGCGTATTCGGAGATACAGTACGTTGTCCCCCGCCGCTCTGACCTGATATATTAACAAGGGTTTACAAGGGCATTCCACTACATATGTAAGTTTGCCCTTATTGCTGACCTTACAATGCACTTAGTATCCTGCGCTTGAATAATGCTTTCTTGGCTCCTACGAGCAATTTATTCTGACTAACGACCATCGAGTGGCTGTAAATCAGCGCTAGGTTCCTTTACTATTGAGCTGGTGATTCGGGCTGGCGCGCTGATAGAGACCGGCGAGGAGCTCATGCCTAACCTCGTATTGGCGCCTCTATTGATTTTAATTAGCCTAATTAGTTCATTATTTCAGAAATCAAACCCGGCATTAATTACAGCCGCGCTACTCTGCGTTACGGTCTTAATATGGTAATGAAGTAGGGGAAGGGAAGTAGTTCACGACAGTGCAAGCAAAGCACGGGTGAGTGACCCAGTGTAATCTCTTTTTCCCCGTCCAGCGTTGCCGGTCATCGGTCCTGACTCAGACGTGATGCTCCTGGAGAAGCTGCCATGACCTGGCTTTGTGCTGCCATGTTTACCACTTTAACAACAGAATCCGGCTTTAACGAAGCACGAACAACGTCCCGATATCGTTCGGGCGCTCTGTCGGAAGAGCGATAGCATGGTACAGGATAGGATAGTCTACGTTAAAGACTGTTATATAGCTGATATCACATCAACCATTGCATGGTGGCAGAGTGAATTTGGTCGTGACCAGCACCGTGTGAAAGAGCGTGTTCAGAGCCGCGGGTTGCGCATCACTATCCAATCCCACTCGGCAAGTTTAGAGTCGGATACGCGGCGTACGCCGATCCAGTCTCGTTTATAGATGCTACGGGGCATTGAAATCTCCCAGACGCCACTGTAGACGTCACATCCTCCATCCAGAAACAGCTTATCTACACAAATGCATTTTAACAAACAGTACATCCTTGTTGTGTAACAATACACAGGTTTATTCTACATATGCAGGATTTAAAATAAAAGTTAAGACAAAGTGAGGTCATGGACACTTGGAGTGTTACGGCGTCATGGTTAGTCGGGGTCTATGATTGGACGGCTATCTCACCGGTGACATTCTCATGCATTTCCATCGTTTACTTTTACCCGATCAAGTTCCTTACTCCAGCAGTTCTCATCCGTTTTTTGTCTGACTGCAACTCCGCAAAAACATAAGTTGGATTTTGCAACCCCGTCCCTCTGGACTCGCCCTAAATCACGTCACAGCACCTCCGTTTCTCATTACCTCCATCATACATGATGGCTATCAAATGCAGCATTGTTGACCAGAACGAAACCAAATAACGATCCATTTTTGGCTGAACAGAGCAGAACACCGTCATACGTTCCAAAATATTCCAAAATTTCTCATCTGAGAAAGACAGACAACCGTTAGAAAAAACCCCAACAGCCATTAGTTCTTCTAGCACCTCACTGGTGCACGCTTCTCCAGCATTCAGAGCTAGCATGCTAACACGCCATCTTTGTCCTGCATTGATTGCGTGCAGAAGTGGAGCTACAAAGATCAAAGGCAAAGCTGAGGAGCTGGAGCGAATCCTGATTGGAAGGAGATTCTGTAGGTGTTTTGGAGAAAATGGGCTTTAGGGAGTAAAAGGGAGGGCGGTGGGGAGGAAAGGCTGGAGGATCCCTCCAGAGTGCGGAGGTCAAGTGGAGCCCGGCGAGTGGCATCGGGGCTAGAAATGAGGCCCCACGCCGGTTCGGTGGATCAAAGCCTCACCTCCGTTGAGCCCTCATGCCCAAAGGCCACCAGTCAAGGTGAGGATGGAATTAAAAATCCTGAGCTCAAGGGGAGAAAATGAGCTTTGAAAAATAAATGAGGGGCCGCCCTATGACTTCAGGGATGGCGTGGGGATTTATTTATTTATTTATTTATTTTTAAAGAGATGAGGAAAAAAATAAATGTATGACTCACGTCCAGGCCGTGTGCACGCTGAGCCTCTTGTATCACACGTGTAAGGGTCTGAGCATCAGCCTTCAGCTGCTGAATCTCGGCTCTCAGGCGCTTGTTGTCTTCCTCCAGGCGCCTCCTCTGCTGGTCCAAATCCTGCAAGACGAAATTTAAAAAAAAAAAAAAAAATCTACTATGCTTCATCCTTTACACACAACTGTAAATCCAATCTGGTTTACCAACCAGGCTAACACGAGCTTTGATCCGGAGTTCCACCAATTCCATCAAACATCCGGCCACCAGCAACATGGCTGTTATTAACGATTATCAAATTCACTTCGAGAAGAAGAAGAAGAACAACAACAACGTCTTTGACTAATTTCCTGTATACCACAGCGCTGTCGGATTCTCAAACCCGATTGGCCATAAGGCGTCGAGTAATTTAACAGGTTCATATAAATACACAGGTTCTAATAGGTTATCGTTTCTATAGTATAGTTACAGCTCCTTCACAGGATCGACGTGTGCAATTGTTAATATGGTGAAATTTTCTGTTTATGTAACGTTTACAGAAGGAGTCTCCGGTGTCAGCGCTTTGTAACAGTCAGAGGTAAAGCCGTAACTTTTAATCTTCAGGACAGACACGTAGCGTCAGAAGCTGCGACCCCGACCCCGCCCCGAAACGCCCCCTCTTTTATTAACTTTAAGCGAAATCGCAGAAAGAGAGAGAGGGCTGTTGAGGGAACGAGTGTTTATAGCTGCTATAACGTAAGTGAGAAAAGGGACTAACTTGTCACACAGTCGTTTAACATTAAACGTAACTATAAACGGATAAAAAGTATGATGTCGGGTTTTTTTATTTATTTTAAAATCATACAAACTGCTGTGTATAGGACGAATAAAACACATTGGGACATCTAGTTATAGGAAAATTAGCATCGTCCAAGTTTGAACAGCAACTCCCCTTTATAATACCACCCCGTCGTTGATTACGTCCCTCTAACAGCACAACACAGAGTGTTTTTATTCTGTATTTAGTACTTTTTCAATGTAAAATGACAGCAGAGACTAGTGAAAAACCCACTGCTTTAAATCGTAACCTGGCAAAATAAATCTGAAACGTTCTGCCGCCATTCAATCAGTGCACTTCTGCTCCTCGTGTTACCGAGTGCGACGCCTTTCTTTACATTTTGAGAGCCATATTAGCGGCATTTAAGCCTCTGAATCTATTCAATTTGCAATTATGTACATTACAGCGACGGTTACTACAGTCAAGGGACAACTGGCTAATGTGCTTGTGGGACAGAAGAGCAGCAGTTCTTACTCCAATCTAATTCCACTGATTAACAGAAAACCATCGAGCAACAGGAACATCCACAATACGTCCATTCATACTCGTACTGATACGGAGTCGTTTAGCTAACAAACTCACAGGAACACAATAACACAGTGTTCTTTATCATCTTACAATCCATGGATGTGGATTAGTTTCTGTAAAAAGCGCTGCACATACGAACATCGCTCTAAATATCATATTATTAATAATCATCAAACGTGTTTCGGTAATGGAGTTAACTATCAGAAGTCCGTGATGTGGTTTAGGACACAACGTGACCGTAAATTCACCATGTAGCGCTTAATAAAATAAAATGATTTGACCTCAGACGAGGAGTTTATACTGTTATAATATTACCATATACCTCAATATGGAACTGAAAGTCGTGGGACAAGCCTTCATTTATTTCTCAAAACACATTTTACACGCTTCGGTTTTTTTTTTTTTTAATCAGGTTTCAAAGCCGTAGCTTAAAAAAATGGGGGGGAGGGGGGAGTGAAGAATTATAGATTTAAGTTTCCTTTAAATATATGCTTTGTGTTCCATTATAAAGAAATTTTAGATTGATGTTTAAAGTCCTAGTCACAGCGACAGTAGCCGATCATGGGTGTTTGTGAGCTCATGTATGTGGAAGAGGGCAGACAGCATGTTCCTCACGTGGCAGATAGCACGTTCTTCATGTGTCCCAGAGCAAGCATGTGTTAGCCTTCAGCTTCCAGGGACGGTAGCTCTCATGTGATAGTAAAACATAAACAAACAAATAATTCAATAAATATATAAATAAGATTATTTTTTAAAGCTCCATGTCTCTATTTAGTAACTCAAAACAGGAAGTGTGCTTATTGAAAGGAGAAAAAAAAAAACAGCCGGCCACGACAACTTAATACAGTCAGTGTGAAGTGTCTCGAAACACACAGCGCTATTCGATGTGTTGACGTAATTTCCACTGAAACAGGAAGTCAGGGTGGGACATATCAAGTGGCTCCTCCCCCTTTTAAATAGCCAATAGCATTTAGCTTACCTCACAACCCGGGCTAAGCCGTACTCGACAGTTAGTACCATTTGAACTATATGTTGTGGGCGGGACACTTCAGATTCTAGAGAGCATTTGATTGGACAGAAAATCTGATGAGAAGAAGTTTAGAACGATGTCATCAAAATCGTTGATCCGTATTGTGGTAGAGATTATTACATTAGAGATTATACATTACGGTATGAATGCATACACCTTCTAAATGCGAATAACACTGATTTTAAACCTATATATTAAATAAATATTATTTATTTTTTTTAATGATGTTGGGTGAGCGATCGCTTGCTTGTAGCGCCGGTGCAAAACTAACGAAACGGACATCGGACACTAGTTAAGCTGAAAACTGTGTATGAAAACCTTTTTTTTTTCTGCTAAAGGTTATATATACACGAGCGTTGATCACCTAGAGATGAGAATTCAACGTGTACCTTTATTGAACCTTTTTACGCAACTATGAAAACAGAGCATGTGACTCACCAAATCTACATCTCCATGAGGTGAAAATACAGATCTTTATTAAGTTCTGACTACTGGAATCTGAAGGAGCTTGGGTTTAAGAGACGTGTAAAAGCAGAGAAATAACTATTTACGTCATATTAATTGGAGCTTTTGATTGCAGCGATGTAAGGTGAGGGGAACATAGCTTACAGACTGTTCCTTTAATAAATACTTGTATAGTAACAGATTTTTTTAAACCTTGTAAACCAAACACAAAAGGTGAAGGAAGAAGGGACGTGTTAAAGTGTCCGTACACTTGTGTATTAAAAAAAAAGAAAAAAAAATCATTAGTGTGCTCGAGCACTCTGTATGATTAAATCTATCTAGAAGGCCATATGTCCATTTATTCCGATGCGCATGAACACTTAACATATGGATGTAATCTTTAGAGCCTTATTTATTTATTTATTTTAATGCATTGCTTTCCATTCCTGTAGCCTGCATGTGTCAGAGCCGGGCACGATTTTCATCCACACAAAGAGCTGCGATCCGACGCCACACGCTCTCTCACTCACACACACACACACACACACACACACACACACACGTGTCTCACGTTAATGCCTTCTGCTGCAGTATGAAGTTTCGCTTTCAAATCGGCGACCTTCTCGTTCGCTTCTTTCTCCAGCTCTTCCACTGTGTGGACCAAGATTCGATTCTGGTCGCTCAGGTCATTTACATAACAGTACAGGATCCGGATCTTCATCTACAAAAAGAAAGACAGACGTAACCGAGTTCCTGCATACGAAGATTCATTTATGCCAACAACTGAGACGTCAAGTTCAAGGCTAAGATCACTTTTACATTTGAAAGTAAAAGCATGGTCGTGACATTAACTAAAAGGTCCTTATAAAAAAATTACTTTTTTTTTCCTTAAAAAAGAACATACATTGGATTAGTAGCAGTTGACTAGATTGATTTTCTTCACCTCACATAAAGATGTCAAAACTCGACAAAAATACATTTAATGCACTCTTTTTGTCCTATATCCATCATATATCCGTGAAAAGCGCGTTTCCTCATATTCACACACACACTACCTGTCAAAAGGTTGTGGACACTCAACTGAAACATTTCTCATGATCTTAAAAACCTTTTGATCTGAAGGTGTGTGATTAAATGTTTGAAATTGGTGTCATAGACAAAACTATAATCGTGCTGACGTATTCATTTCTTTTCATTAGAAAACTAACGTTTTATTTACAAAAAAAATATTGTTTTAAACCAACCACTTGGAGCGAAATATTCCTGAAAAGCAGCCGATTAGCTTCCAGCGTACGTGTGAACTCCTTTAATACAGTTTAAAAACCATCTCAGGGAAATTCCTCAAGAAATCGGTGGCGAAAATGCCAAGAATACATTTCTGGAAATTCTAGGCAAAATTGAAGATTGAACATGATTGGTTCATTCTGAACACAGCCACACCCCCAATTATTAAAAAAAAAGAAAGAAAAAAAAGTGTGCGCACACTTGCGCAACCAGATTATTATAATTGTATTCTTTATTTTTGCCTAAAATATTTCATTGTTTTATACGTTGATCATTTTTATATGTTGTAATTTCACATTGAGGATGGAAAAAAGTTCTGATATGATTTATGGTTTAATTTTTTTTACAGCATAAAAAACCTGCCATTTTAACAAGGGTGTGTAGACTTTTAATATCCACTGTAAGCATCGATGTGCTTCTTCTTGATTTGGCCATCCAAAAAACTTTGGTCTTAGGCAGAAAACCTCCTGAATAAACTCGACTCTTCTTACACACATCTAACTCATCAAAACATGCACAGGAAAAAGTGAAGATTTAATCTATATATATATATATATATATATATATATATATATATATATATATATATATATATATATATAAACGTTTAGATCATCCTTATTTTTTTATAATAATCCTGAGCACTGTTGCGTTTTATAAGAAATATTAAATATTCATATTATAATGAACGATTCAATTTGAGTGAATCAGTCTGAAAAGAATCGTTCGAATCACTTTAGCGTGCTAAACTGAAAGAGTCGAATCACTGAATCATTTGAGTTTTGCTGTTCTTTTTAAAGTACGGGATTTTTACATGGGTGTATTAGATTATAAATGTTTATTTATCTGCTTTCGTATCCAAAGGACAATCGAAACACAAAATACAAAAGGAAGTTGTTTGATTTCTGATATTCAACCTACCTGCAAAATCTCCTCTTGGGAGCCTTTAATTTCACACTCGAGGCGTCTGAGCTTCTCTCCGTACACACACTGGAACTCATTCAGCAAACATTTCACTGATTTAGTGACGAGACAACTGCGTTTTATCTCCAAAACCGAACCATTGTTTTTGTCCATCTTTATTAATACTTAGAATAGTCTAAAATTAAGCTCTTGTCATCCTTATTGCAACTTCTAAATGAAAACGAACTAACTTAGTATCAGAGTTTCATTCATCATTTATAAAACTAATTGTAAAAAATAAAAAGACCTCAATTTAAACATCTTTACAAAGTTCTAACGTTTCCGTGCCTCTGTTTTTGCTGTTTGTTCTCTGTAACGTCAATATTTATCGTTGGCTAGTCAACGGCGTCCTTCTAGGTCTCGTAGAAGCAAGTCCCGCCTCTGATCAAATACGATTGGTGTAGCTTGCATTATGCACCAAAGGAACCTCTCGCTGATTGGATAGAACGTGACAACCTACTCTAACAGCTCTGAGTGGGCGTTCGGTTGAGAAATCAGCTCCGCCTTCACCGCACAGCTGCTCTTTGTAGTGTATTGTAAAATCGTGTTTGCCTCGCCGACTCAGGCGCGACACGCGATTGGCCGCGTAAAGACGATGACGTGATGGAACGCGCTCTACGATTGGTGCATTAGATTCAAGGCGGGGTTTGTGAGAAAGCAACCCGGAAATGGAGGAACGACAATTATTTCAACGTGTCGATTTTAGTTCGTGAGCTCAAAATGGGTAAATATGTTTAAATAATCTTTTAATACAGACCTAACACCATGTCTTGCATATTTAATGTATAATCGCTGACGTAATTATGTTAAAGAGTGCGGTTTTTTTTCCTTAAAAGTTACAACCTTAAATGTTTGTATTTTTAATCTGATGGTATTCAGGTAAACATTACCTGTAGCTCTTCCCGATCCAGTTATTATCAGTTTAAACACTATGATCCAGTGAAGTTAACGGATTTACACTGCTTTGCTCTTACCTTTTTAATTATTTAAGCAACTTGTTTCCTAATTCTCGGTGTGATTATAACAAAACAGTACCCAGGCTCTGCAGGCTTATAAATTTCAATTAAATCAGAATAGCTGGTCGTTAGAGCTCAGCTCAATAAAGCCCAAAATAAACTCAAAATAATTAGTGACTTTCACTTTCTCCATCAAATTTACTTTGTATTTTTCACAGATTGGGAGCTAAATTTGTTGTGTTTAGTTACTTTAGGAAATTATGGCTTGCGTGTGTCAAAATGGAGTCTGGAGACCCACAGAGTTCATTAATCATATAGGTCCTGGTTATTTATGTTTGTTTGTTTGTTAGAAATAAATATCACAACCACCCTCTATCAAAGTTGTTATATTAGTAATAAATTATAATTAATATAAACAACTAGTATATAAATACAAATTGGTATACAAGTGATAAATTAATTAGCTAAATATTAATTATTTACTTTTACGAATGCAGCAATCCCACTCTTTTCATTCATTGTTAATTATTTTTCATCCTGCATTGTTTTATATAAATAATCAGCCAATACTTATTCAGCATTATAAAACTCCCATCTTTTTGTTCGCATCAGCTGAGCGTACGGAGTCTTTCCTCCGTAAAATCACGGCCTTGCCGTTTTCTCATTTATTAACTGTCCTTTCCAGTCATTCTTGCTGCCTCAGCCTTTAAATGTTTCATGAGATTTTAAGTTGTTTTCCTGCAAACTTCTGTACTTATTACTTGCCAAGGCTTTGCATCTTCCACCTTCATACTCACAAAATCAATTAATTCCCTTAAATAATTGATGTTCTGCGCAAACTAGATTAAGCAAAGCTCATATCTTTGTGTCAGACTCACTTTAAAGGCTGTTTCTCAAACATTAACTTTTGCTTGTGCGTGAGCTCGCACAATTAGGAATTAGGGAAATAGGGCCGCTTTGATAAAGCATGACGCATCTCCTCGGACCCCCACGGTACATTTGTACACATTCATATTTTATGATGGCACAATTAGTATGGACACACGGGGAGTAATTTACCAACCAAAGATGACATCAGCTAAAAAGTTTCAAATTGACCTATTTATCATTATGGAATTGATATGCTGCTGTGGGAGTCATCATGAATGCAGAACCCTGAGCTGAAATAAAATGAGCGCATTGCAGATTAAAAGGCACGATCGTGCTGATTAACAGCACACGTACAAACTGAAAGGTGTGATACGCCCGCGCGTATTTCATGTCCTTAGGTAAATTCATGTCGTAAAGTCATATCACTAAAGAAAGTTTTATATGAAAGGTTTATTTATTTATTTATTTTACTTATTTTTTAAAACAAAAAATAAGGGGGAGGTTTGAGTCACAATGGATCTTCAAAGTACAAAAAAAAAAAAGTAAACTTTTCTGAAAAGTGCTCTAGTGACTCCCTTTTTTTATCTGCTATCCAATCAGGACACAAGTTGGAGGCCAAAACAGAAAAACAAACATGAAGGACAAAGTGCCAGTGAGTGAATATGAAGAGATTCACGACATTCGTTCATTCCCAATATTCCAACTTTGCAGCATGACTAAAAATAAGTGTGTGTACGTTACACCAGGGACGTTCACCAGTACGTGATGTGATGTCTCGCACGAGCAGCTTGGATTCTCTCGATTTTCCTTCTCTTACGCGACGGCGAAGACGAACAACCTCCTTATCACCAGAGTTACAGCAATGTTTATTTTATTAGCATTAATGAGAATAATAAAGCTAATCTAGAGCACAATAATTAGTTAATTAGCAATAGGGCTGTTCATTCACCACTAGCTTTGTTTTTTTTTCTTTTAAATGGTCGATTAATGTTTTGAAATTGTTAGGTGATATTAGCTATGACTAAGAAAAGAGACAGAAGCTGAGTCACGCAATGATTTTTTCAGGATAAGACGCCAAGTGTGAAGGCAGCATTAGTTAGTAAGAAGCTTTCCGGTAAATGACCTTTTTACCTCGGGGGTGGGGGTGGGGGTGGGTATCCAGGGTGTGTATGTTTATAGCCAAAGATATGTTTCAAAAGGTTGCGGAAACAAGACTGCATATTGTAAACTGCAGGAAACCTGCAGCATTGTGACGCTCAAGGCCCGAGGTCATGCTGTTAGCTTTCTTATCAGTTTCAGAATTGCAAGTCGCTGCCTGGGGATGAGTCGCGCCGGTGCCAGTCGTTTGTCATTTAACGCCAGTTGTCGGGGCCTTGACTTGGCAGCTGTAACCTAATAGATGTGCTACTCATCCATTTTGTCGCCTGAAGCCTGCGTTTGCTTAAAATTCAGCATTTCTTTGTATCCAATTTGTTTGTCAGAGCCGAGTCAATTCTGCATAAATGCTAAATTACGTGCGTTCTTTTCTAATAAACATATTAGAAGAAGGGGAAAAAAAAGAAAAATGCCTTTTTAAAAAGGAGGCTGATTGCAGTTTTTGCAGAATTATTTCAATCTAATTTGTGTTCGTATTTACATTCGCATCACTTTAACAGAGAAACCCCCCCCCCCGTCTCTACAGTCATATTTTTTTCCCAGTAATCAATGTGTATTTATGAATCACAGCTTTCGTGTATGTAGGTCAGGTCCTCTGATTACAGTAGAGGTAAACACATCCATCGATTAGGAATTTTGATGATTACATAAGAATACATGGATTTTTTTTCCTCTCCCTCTCTCTCTCTACAGTGCTCCAGATGAAGCCCTGTAAATTCAACTGCTTAATTTTTATAGGCAGCACATTGACAAAAGTGTCTAGTTGTTATATATTTGGCAACCGCTTTTGAGTCAGAGCGAACAGGTCAATAGTAATCCCCGTATTGATAGCGGGCCTGTAGGAGATGTTACTTGGCCCTGGCTAACGTCTGCGTGATCCTATAAATCATAATTATATTAATATTGACAGGCCCTTGACAATAGTCACATTACTATTGATAGGTGGCTGTCAATAATATGTTCTCAAACATAACATATTCATTCATAACTTGTAAACTGCTCAATAAAAGCCTCTGAAAAGATGATGATGATGATGACAGGGATTCCTGAGTTCCCAGAGTGGACTGAAGATGAAGAGCTAAACCTAGGCATATATTAATACATGTTAAATATTAAGGGTGTAACGATACACTCCGTTCACGATTTGATTCCTCTAAATGAAAAAAAATTTAGGCCTGACTTTTTTTTTGTCTGTGTAAAATTATATACAGGCGCCTCTCAGAAAATAAAATTTTTCCCATAATTTAATTCAAAAAGTGGAACTTTCATATACTGCACGTGTTTTAAATTCTTTATTCTAATATTTTGAGATACTGGATTTTTTTCCCCGTGATCTGTAAGCCGTAATCATCAAGATTAAAACAAAAAGAAAAAGGCTTGAAATATTTCACTTTGTGTAATGAATCTAGAACATATGAAAGTTTCACTTTTTGAATTAAATTACAGGGGGAAAAAATGAACTTTTCCATGATATTCAAATTTTTTAAGAAGCACCTGTACTCATGAATATGTAGATGACTATCAACAGTTCACTTAAAGCTTTTTTTTTTTTATGTTATTTTTTATTTAAGATTTAGTCGCTTCCATGATTTCTATAAGCCAGTTTATGTCTGAGATTGTCCTAATCCCATCCATTGATGCACACAAAGAGAAGAGGTGGCCACCTTGGGCACTGGCCCTCGTTTTTAAAGTGCTTCCGCTGCTTTTAAAAAGAGATAAACTCACTCCAATATTCAGTAAAAAGTTCTTAGATCAAATAGAAAAGCTGTCAAAGTGAAGCAGTTCCACGCAGCACCTATTTACCGCCGTGCCAAGCGTGCGCTGTAGGGATAATCTCCTGTGATGTGATTTTTGTCCTCCGCTTGAAGCTCCAGAGGGGACAGTGTTAAGATGAATTCAGGACGGGCTTTTTTTTTTTTTTAATAAACATATGAAAAAGCGATTTCAAGTGAAATGCAGAAAGCACATAACCTGAACTCATCTGCTTCTTCTGCTTGCAGCCAGAGCCGGAAGTGAGACCTCGTCACCTCGCGTCCTGAGGATCAGCCAGCTGGACGCTTTCGAGCTGGATGATGCCCTGGAACAGCTCGTCTGGTCCCAGTTTGCTCGGTGCTTCCAGCATTTCAAACCAGGCCTGCTGACTCGCGTGGAGCCAGAGCTCAAAGCTCTGCTGCAGCTCCTTGTCTGGAGGTTCACCGTGTATTCCAACAGCGCTACCGTGGGTCAAACGCTGCTCAGCATCCGCTACCACAACACGCTCATCGCTGGACAGAAATACAGGACTTTGAGCAGGCGCCAGAAACTGTGGTATGCTTTGCTCACAGTGGGCGAGAAGTGGTTGAAGGAACGTTCTCACAGCTTGTTCCTCCGCCATGGTGCGCATACGGGCCTCCAGAAAGCACGACAGGCTCTAGCTGTGATTAGCAGCACGATTAAAGTGGCTAGCCTGCTCAACTTTATGCTCTTTCTTCAAAGCGGGACGTTTCCCACTCTGACGGAGAGGATGCTCGGAGTGCGGCCGGTGTTCGTCCGGGATCAGAGTGCCCGTCAAATCAACTTCCACTACATGAACCGGGAACTGCTTTGGCATGGCTTTGCGGAGTTCCTCATCTTTCTGCTCCCACTGATCAATGTGTGGAAGCTGAAGACCCGTATGTCCGCGCTGTTCTCCGTTCCTGATCGTTCGAGCCAGAAAGCGGAGTCTCTCCGACGTTCCGAGTGCGGGATATGCTCCGAATGGCCCGTCATGCCGCACTCCATCGGGTGCGTTCACGTCTTCTGCTACTACTGCGTCAAAAGCCATACGGCCGCTGACGTGTTCTTTACGTGTCCCAAATGCGGTGCCGAAGTCACCGACATCCAGCCGGTCATGTTTCAAATAGAAATGGCGGAAATGCAGCAGATGTGATATTTTATTTATTTATTTGATTTTTTTCACAACACGTCGTCGACGGTAACCATAATGTGAACTTCTGTTCGAATCCCTAGGGACCGGCTGATGAAAGACTGCAGCTTGTGCCTTTTTGTTGGCATGAAATATGCAAGAAAAGGCTGACGAGAGACGAACTCGATGATGCTTAGTTTCAAATTAAAACGATTTCTGTCACTAATTTATTCCAGCTCATTAAAGTTTGATGGGGGCTCGAGTATCAGAGGTCCACTTTTCCTCTCTCGCGTTCACAGACGCCGCAAATGAATAAACATCAAAACAGCTCGAGCGCCTGCACGTTCGCATCCCCAGTGAAGTGTGAAATTTGCACAAGATCAAGGAGAGGCCATGATGGGTTGGGATGTGTGGTGTGTGTGTGTCGGGGGGGGGATATTTTGGGTGTACGGATTGACAGAAATCCCAGCCTAATCTCCTTGGCCTTCTTAAGACACCAGTAAACTGTAACCAACCCTACTAGGTCTGTGCACCTTTTTTTTTTTTCTTTTTTTTTTTTACCCATATTATGCACTAATCCTAGTAATAACAGCAAAGACGGTTATTTATTCTGGCGTTAACCTTCTCCAACGAGCCATGCCTCCAGCAAAATGCACCCAAGTGGGCTCAGGCCTGCTGGAAACTCCCACCTTGTTTTGATCGCATGGCCTTAATTGCTGATTTCAGAGGCAATCAATCACGACTCTAGGCGTGATGGAGCCCGTGGTCTGTTTTGTGCATCTTTTTGAAATGATTCTCCTAAAAGTTTCTCGACAAAGACGGCGTCGAAGTCTTGCTTTGAGCTTGTTGTGCTAATTTGCCGTTGCCAAACACTACACTGCACCCTTTGTTTTCATTCAGGATTAAAAGACGTCCACTGAAATGTCTCCTGCTATCATTTACATACTGTACAAAACTGCAAAAATTCCTGAGGGGGGGACAAGAAGTTTATATATATATATATTTTTTTTTTTTTTTCTTACAGGAGGTTTTCCCCAGCAGTGAACACTGCTATGTTTTAACACATATAAAAAGGTTCGACTGTAACACGCTCGGCGCTGTGTACATTACGTTAATGCGCATTTATGCAGCCTCTACGTGAAAGGATTACTGTAATTCAACACTCATAAAGATGAATCGCAAATGTCTTTGACATTTCGCTTTCTTTTCAGTGCAGGATGTACACGCCGCTCGACTGCTTTTATTTTTATTTTCTCTTGTATACTTGTATAATACACGATTACACAATGATAGCTCTTTTTAAGTTGGCTAAGTGTGTGTTGTGTGGGTGAGGACACTGCAGGTGAGACTGGAGAAGAAGAAGTAGTGAGTAAGACATGGAGGCGTCAGAGCCAAGGATAAATTCATGCAGTTTGTCATTTATTTAACCATTGCTCCACTGTCTGTAACGCGTTATGACTCGTGTGTGGCGTCCATTTTTGCTGCGTCCCAATCCGCACATAATCCGCCCTAATTAGTATCCGAGATTAAAATTAGCGTATACCAAATCGTAATTCCAATCTCGCATACTGTTTAGGACGGGTAGTAGTAGTAACAGTAGTAGTAATAATAGTAATACTAATAATAGTAGTAGTAGTAGTAATAATAGTAATACTAATAGTAGTAGTAGTAGTAGTAATAATAGTAATACTAATAATAATAGTAGCAGTAGTAGTAGTACTAATAGTAGTAGTAATAGAAGTAATAGTGAACTTGGTTGCAGCGTTTAATTCAAAATGTAATGGAAAGCTTGAAGAAAAATAAGCTGCTTTAGGGTCTAAAAGTGGTATCTGTAGTTTTCAAAATTTAAAAAGTTTTATGTTATACTTTTTAAATAATGTCAACTGGAATCCATTCTTAATGAAAAAAAAATTACTACTTTTATTATACGTTCTATATGACACTTCAGCCACATCTACTAGCATGAGACAAGTCTTCATGTGGCTTGTAGTTTTGTCTCTACTGTTGCTGTTTGTGGGCGTGGCCTATCCGGCATTTTTAAAGTTCCCATGAGTAACCGTCTTAGCAATACATCACTTGTAAATCAAACTAGTTCCACACACGAAATACACAACGCGTTAATCGGTGTGAAATTTGGTTGTTTGGACTAACTTCGTCCGCAGATTCGATGAGAGAAGTACAGAACTAACGCTTGTCTTCAGCGGTACGTTCTTCCGACGGTTAAAGGTTCTTAACTTTTTTTACTAAAATTAGGGTTTGGCTTGGAATTTTTTTTCCTAAGCGTGCAGTGCTATATACAGAACAGACTACATAATGATGGAGTGATTTGAGGGAATGAGTTCAGACAGAACTTGTGTATTTTTAGGATTATCAGTTTGTCATGGCTGATGAGACGAGGATGTCAGGTTCTGCTCAGGATGGCTGGAAAAGAAAGTTTTGCTAGTATTTGAGTATGAAATTCAAGAACTCCAGAAAGAAAAAAAGAAAAAAAAAACTGTTTCCACGAGATCACCACCTTGACGAATAGATGCGTTCATCCCTGCCTACATTCTTCATCTGATTTCTTTTAGAGGCTAAAAGTAAAGAGGATCTGCTTCAGTCCTGGTAGTGATGGCATTTAGCTTTTGTAGCCAAGCTGAACTGAATTTTGACTTTACCTGCACTAAATATAGATGCCCTGTGAGGATCTCTGAAAGTTTGATGTCTTGCTTGTTTCTTCACCGTTTCCTCCGGTGTTTGAGTTTCTACACATAGCACAAACCCTGAAGCACTACATCGCCTTGGCAAAACCTTACACCTCCTAAATGCCAAAAACTATTTACACAAGATTGAAAGAAAAAAAGAGAGAGAGAGAGAAACAGAAAAAACCAGAAAAATACAAAATAAGTAAAGAATGAAGCCGTTACAGGAAAATGATTGGAGACGCAGCGGTGTGATGAAGCGGAGATACAGATTCTTTAAAAGCATGTCCTGAAGTGTTTTATTCCTCTTGTATCAGCAATTTACAAACCATTACAATCTTCTTTAACAATATAAAAAATTTATCCATTTATAGTTACATTTAATATTGTAGAATGTCTGCAAAACACGTTTGTTACGTTATAGTAGCTATAAACAGTCTCGCCCTCTTTTTTTCCCCCTCTCATAAAAAAACCCGAAAACAAAACAACAGCAAAAAAAACGCAGCTTCTGATGCAGTTAAAAAAACAATAAACAACTTCACTCCCCCCCCCCCAACCCCGCGCGCACTCTTGGAGGAACATGCCGTACCCGAGTGAACAATGTCTTCTGCACTCATGGTATAGCAAGGAGGAAAACTACAAGCAGGGAATTATGGGGGATTTACGAGTCCGTCTGCACTGTAATGAGCCCGAGGTGAGGCGGGTTCCAGCCAGCGCCTCAGCTGCCCGCTCATTGATGTCTAATGCACACAAAATTGCGAATAATCTGCCGACATCCTTCCAGATGTCCCCTTGAATTTCCTGCGACTTAAGATGATTTCGTGCGCTTTGAAAGTTTTGATAACTTTTCCGCATTCGATTGAAGCCTTACGCGTGGAGGAATGTGGCATTTTCTCAGTCATGCCATCTTCCAGAAACCATACAGCATCAACTTGGCATTTTTAATATTCCCATAATATTAGCAGAGTAATAATATTTGATTTCTTTCTGATTATGCAGAGTAAGAAATCATTTAATCAGTCAATCAAACACATTCTAGTGTGCGCGTGTGTTTATTTTGTCGGCCTCTGCATCATTCTAAACAACATCAGCCCAGATTAACGATTGATTTGCAGTGAAAAATTCATGAATGGAAGTCAAACAGGCGGGCGTGCGTACACAGAGCAGAGAATTAGCGCAACCGCGGTAGAGGTTGATGATATTATGTCGAGGCAGGATGCTGGCTCAGTGTGAGCCCAAAAGAAGAAGACAAGAAAAGGGGAAAAAAATAAAATAAAACCACTAACCCACAGTTCACCTGAAATATAATGACAACATCCCGCTGGATGTTTTAACGCAGAATCTTCGGCTTTCCGAGGAAATCATTTCCCCGTTTCCATGGAAACCATAGTGCGAAAGGTGCCCGTTTGTGAACTCCCTGCTGGAAAGCGGTGAAGTAGACGCGTTTGCACGACATTAACCCGAGACACCGGGGGGGGGGAATCTGTTCTGTTTGCAAATTTTTCACCTCGCAAAAACATGCATGAGGAAGGAAAAAATCTTCTATACAAATCTTCTGCCCAGAGATGATCCAATGTTATTTATTTATTTGTGTGTGTGTGTGTGTGTGTGTGTGTGTGTGTGAGTAAATGGTGAACCGAGCCAGGGGTTCTCCTGCACATGTGATGTTTCATACATCATGTGTTTCACCATCAATTCCGCAGGACTGAATGGAATGAAGTCAGCACAAAAACTCAATTTGCTGATGTGGAGGAGATGTGGGAGAGATGTGAAAATTTGTAGATTTGGAGGAGACGTATAGGAGATGTGGAGATGTGGAGAAGATGCACAGAGGACGTGGAGATGTGCAGGGGATCTGCAGGGAATGTGAAGATGCGCAGGGGATGTGGAGGTGTGTGGAAGATGTGAAGATGCACATGAGATGTGCAGGACATGCGCAGGAGATGTGGTGGAGACGTGCAGGAGACATGCAGGAGATGTCCCACATGAGGAACACTGTTCCACCCTCTGTGTTTTAAATCCTACACCTGAAATCTTTAACCCGTCTTGGTTGTAATTCATAATCGCTGGGTATTTAATGATTTATAACCAATTCATATAGATTTATGTTGCAGAATCTTTAAATAATGTGCCTTTGTCTGAAATAAAAAGTGCTAAATTACTACTACTTAATATTTATTAGTAGTAGTATCATGATGGTAATATCAGTATTGTTATAGATTTGTATTATTTTATTATGATTAGTAGTAATATCATCATCATCATCATCATCATCATCTTTTTATTTGTTTAGCTTTTTTGTTTGTTTTCAATATTAGTAGTAATTGCACCATTACCATTATGATTATTTATTTATTTATTTAAGTAGTGTCATTATGGTAATAATAAAAGCATCATTCTAGTTATTTTTATTGCATACATTTATTTATTTTAATTTTATTAGTAGTAATATTACCATTAAGATAAGTAATAATACTAATAAGATTTCTAGAAATCATTAACATTTTTCTTGTTTTGTTTTTATTTTTATTACTCATAGTGCCTTTACCATAATGATGACCATGATGATTTTTAACTATTATAATCATTGCTACCCTTTTCTTTTTTTGGATTTTGTTTATCGTTAGTAATAGTCGTAGTATCACTATCCAGATGATAATAGTTGTTGTTATTACTGTTAATAATAATAATAAAAATAAACAAAATCAAGTGTGACGTTAAGTTATTTTTACGAAGCTTAAAGCGGTGTAAGACGATCACACTTTTACAGATTACACTCCCAAACCTGAAGCTCAGCAGCACTTATTAACACACCTACATGAAAGCTGTACCTAAAAGTCTTCTAATCCTCCATGCACAGGCTTGTCCTTTAGCGTGTGGTGACATTGCGCTTGTCAGTGCCCTTGATATTCTCCGACTGATTGCTTTCCACACCACAGCTGCGTCTCTGAGCCGAGCTCCGAGGCCTGTCACACACCTCAACCACTTCCTGTTTCTGTAGCAATAACAGATTTATTATTAATAATCTTAATTACTACAACCCGCATTTCCTGTTCAAACCACATGCAGTCCAAAGCGACACAGATTGCACATGCTAAATGTTTGCATGTAATTATTACACTAATCAAATCAATATATGCACCTCTCAATATATAAAAGAAGACAATATATGTATATTTATATATACACACACACTTGTTTATTTGGCTATTGTAATTCAATGCATATAAATGCATTATAAAGTTATTACACTTGACAAATTTGTATTAAAGCCTTATTTAGTGTGCATTAGTTTTCTTTCATTTTGTTAGTCCTTATAACGCAATATAGATGTTTATATTTATGCAGATATACATATATATTATGCTATAGATATACATTATTCACATATTCTAACTACTGGCATTTTATACCTTATATTTTGTACTCTAATATTTATTGACGATTGCCATGTCCATGTCCCTCATGCTGAGGTCTGTGCTTGGGTTTGTGTCGCATCCCTGCATGCATTTCTGCATTTATCCCTTAAGGAGCGAACAGCGTGACCCAGAGCTTAAAGCGCAGCCGCGTCAGGGACTGCTATTCCCCCAGGGGCTCTCATCTTTTACTGTGCCATGACAGAAAATGGAGGTTGCGAGCGCAGAGTGCTGCATTAAAAACCCTTTACCCGTCCGTGATTTATAGTCGGTCGCCCTGCCGAGCCTACCGCACCGCTGCACCATCTTTCCTGCGACGAGCCGTTTGTGAAGTGCAGGAACACCACACAGCCGGGGTGCTTCATCAAAAATAAAAAAATAAATAACCAACCCAGGCCACAAGATGGCCGCACATCTGGCGATTTAGCATTTCAGTGCTTACCCTTACCTCTTCAGGTGCAACACTCTTCACAAACAAGAGTCTGATGATGACGGAGTGCTACGATTGCAGGATTTCCTCCTTCACCCAATAGTCATGTCAATGAATATTTAAATACGACGGTTATACAGAACAGGGAAAAGGGACGGCCGTCATTATGTGACTCCGTCTCAAGGAGTCTGGGTGAGACGACACAGAGGAAGGCCTAATTCCCTCCAGCCTTTTGTCCTTGAGACGGCTCGAGCCTTAATAGCAATATTCATTCATTTATCCGGCAGAATTAATCTGCTCTCGCCCGCTCACGTCGCTACATGAATGGTAATCGGACCTTTTGAAAAGCCTGAACGGGACGCAGCCTTCAGAGGAAGAGAGGAGGGAGGGGGGGAATCAAAAAGTTATTTTGATATCGATGAAAGACTGTAATAAAATTGACAAGATAACCTTGCAGTGCGGCATCAAAGAACATGTGAAGATTGGAGATACAATGTTTTAAATGATGGAGATAATCTCACACTCACTCGATGCCTTTAGTTCGACAAGAAAGCGAACAGGAGAGAAGATCGGAGTAAAGCTATGACCATTTAATAATATTCATAAATTGAGGGTGCACATAATTTTGCCTCAACAACAAATTCATTTATTCAGAGTCGAGCTAAGCGTGCGTAGTGAGGAGTTAATACTGAAATTTCCCACAGCAATTGGTATCGGTAACTACATCGGTAGCTACAGATTATAGCTGTAGCTATAGCTATTCAGTAGTGACATCACCTCCAGTGAGAAGCAGTATTAAGTCCAGCACCACTGTCTGACAGTTTGATGTAACTACAATGCATCACGCTAAAATTTATATTTAGGCTGTAAATACACAAAAAAAAAAATCCTACAGAATGCCATTCAATGCCAATATTAAATGGATAAATATGACTTGATTCATTATTGTATTGTCCATTTAAAGTCCACAAAGTTGGGGTTTTCTCCCCCATACACACTAAAAGACATCAGAGGAGGCACATCTTCATCAGAGACATTTTCACTCTCAAGTACTTAATTGTTTCATGGATAAAATTATGAACAACACTTAAAATGTGCTGTAGGTGTAACATGAGTGCTTGGTCAGCTTATCCTTCAAACCGTCAGCAGCGGTTTTATTGAATTAACAAAAACACTGTATACAAGATAGTGGATAAAAAGCTTTTAAAAAAGCTTTCAAATACATGGCCTTGATTACACTTTTAGTAACTCATCGTGAGCACATTAACTGATTATTTAAAAAAATAACGTTGTGAGCATGTTAGCTTATTACAAGAATATAAAGGAACACACTCGCTAGGACTCCTATTAGATTTCTTTCAATGCTCACTATCTTCTCACTTACACAACATTAGTTATGCATAGAAGTTTTCATTCTAAAAATTGTCTCTTGCTTTTGTCCCGTCATATCATATTTGACAACAAAGGGGGGAAAATAATAATTTGGTATCTCCTTCTTCAGTCCATATTTTCTATCCCTGATATTTTGGGGGGGGGGGGGGGGTTAAAGGCAGTGGTTTCGACACTATTGAAAGACCCCAGCTCAGACACTTGTACTCCAGATAAATCTGCAAACCTCGGAGGCATGGACCACACACACACAACATTTGCTTTGCATAATCTGAATGCAGAGCCTTGAAATCAACTGATGGATCTGTGGAAACTGACTCTGAATACAAGGAACTTTCCCCAAGTCAATATTGACGCAACGTTTGAACTGAAGGTCAACGATTCTGAATAGAGCTGGCCATGTACCAGGGATTAAGTTATGGTCAGATGTAATTATATAAAATAGACAATGTACTGTTAAATATGCCTGATTAATTATTCCAGATTTAACATTATAATGTGATTAACAAGTACAGAGTACTAGAGTTTCTGCACAGACACGCCACAGAAAACAAAAGCAGTGGCTTTGGTTATTTATAGTTGCTGCGCTATTTATCTGTCTCACAAAATCAGCATCAGGAAGTGGAAGTGAACCTTCTGAGAGCGATGAGAGCCAAGTGTCACTATTCACCATGGGACTGGCAGCCAGCCATCATGTCATGCTTCAGCTTTACTAAACACACAACCTATAGATAAACCGAGCAGCAGAATAACTGAACGTCGGGTGTCCATGCTGCACTGGAGAGGTCATGTGGAAAGCCGTCGACTTTATCCAGCCGGTCGACGCTTGGCCGATGATGCATGATGCTACAGCCGAGTGACTGAGGGCTGCAGATATACTTAAATGCCATACGCGGCCGTCTTGGGGTTTGCTCTTAAAAAAGACAGATGGGTGTCGTGCGAGATTGCAATCTGATCACAGGGGTGGAAAAGATTGATTGATTTGGACACACACACACTCTTGCAGCAATCAAACACAGAATATGCAGCACTGCTTTTTAGACCAACAAGCCGGCCGGATGTAATTGTTGAGCCGCTTTATTAAGGGCTTATCCCAGGTTTATTGTGGTCATAATACAGAGGAAGGTTCTAGCTCACAGTCAGAGAGTAAACCGAGCAAATGCAGAACTGGAGTTAAAAGAGAAAATGTTCGATTCACGATCAGAAACGAACAAAACTGTAAGATTAGAAGCCTGGAGGCGTAATATCTCTACTTAGTAGTTTTTAATGGTGTCAAATCCACTTTAGCCGACTGTAGATGTTTATTTAACACGTATGTAAGGAGTCTAAAGTGTCAGCACTTTCTAACAGTTAGAGGTAAAGCCGTGACTTTTTAAACATGGCACATGACACTTCTGTGGTTTCGCAATGACATGACAAGCTGCAGGGTTCCCCACCCCCACCCTTATTAAAATTGTTTTGTGGACATTCCACACCATTAAAAACGTAACTATAAACGGATTTTAAAAAAACATACTATAACACCTGCTTAGCAGAAAACATGCAACAAATCATTCAAAGCCTTATATAATGAATGACATTTACACACATTGAACTGTTTTGTTCAAAGCTTTAAATAATCACAGGTCTGGATGTAAACACTGGCCAAGAGCAATAAATAAATAAATAAATACATAGATAAATAAATACATGTATAAATAAATAAAAGCAAAGTCGCTTTATGTGAGTAAAATGAGTTTACTCACAGATTTAATAGGATTTCGTTCAGCAAATTGTGCTGTTTAATTCTGCCGCAACAAGACAAACCAATCCCTCACACAGTAAACTATTAGCTAGCTAATTAGGTGTGTTAAAGATGCTAAACTGTTAGCACTCACCTGACAGAGCTCCGTGTTGAGTGGTGAAGCGAAAATAAACCAGTCCTGACACTTCTGTCTTGTTTAATTCTTTCTCTTTCTACTTTCTTCGTGTTCAGGCTCCACTTTTACATTTATAACCGCAAGACATTTCTGATATTCTGTGGCTGCTTCCCCGTGAGAGGATTTTAAAAAACCCCAATTCATTTCAATTAAGCAAAGCAAGTGAATTAGTCCGATCACGTGATCAATTTAGACGCATCCGATTGGGTAGCCTGGAAAACTGTGGCTCGTCTTTTAAATTCCACCTAATAGTAATATCTGATGAGGAAAAAGTTTAAGTTAAATATAAAAGTGGACATTTATTGGGTATAATACAGTTTTACAGTTAACAAATAGATTGTAACAGATAGTGACGTCAGTGCCCGTAGCTCCACCCCATGAATTTACACTGGAGCTTACAGTCCTACAGTAAGAGTTAAATGTTAAACTGGAGGTGGTAAGTGTTTATAAGTTGGTTTGGGTTGTTTTAAATGTACACTAGCCTGATAGTAGAGTGCACACAGGACTCTTTTGACTGTTTTTCTTTACATGTGCCGACACCCATCCTCAGTATTTTTATTTCTAACAAACTTTGTCTTTTCTTTTCTTTAATATTATATACCTATTACTAATTTCAGCTAAAGTGACCGTGATCAGTATGAATTGTTCATTGTGCTCCAACGTTAATGAACTTCGCCCGCCAGCTTCATGACAGTAAAAACCACACACACACACACACACACAAACATGCTGACAAGTTATTGACGGTTCATGTAAAATCCCGGTCTTTATACACACGTCTACCGAACAACCCCAGTGCGAAACTAAAGAAGCTAGATGTTTTCTGTATTGATGTGGACTCGTCTCAGACTTACAGGTGTTTGTACTTGGACTCGTCTCAGACTTACAGGTGTTTGTACTTGGACTTGTATCAGTATTGGACACTGGTCACACTATCTATGAACTATGTCTCGACTGAGAGTTTGAAAAATAATGACCATTTTGTCTTGAACAAGTGACAAGAAGTAACTCCTTCTTCTAGAAAACTAATCATTGGTGCAATGTATGAATGAAGGTGACCAGCTGAAGTAAAAGCTTGGCTCCAAAAAGCATTTGATTTCAAAAAGTTTTTGGACTCGTTTTCACTTGGACCCGACCCTCAAAAGACTCAGTTCCGACTTGATCATGCTTAGTCCTGGTCATGGATTTGTCTTAGACTTGACAATAGCAGTTTCGACCACAGCCCTACTGTAGGTTTAAATTGATGTGCTTGGCTCATTATCTTTATAGAACAAGAAAAAGGACAAATATAGAAATACCTTCTGGTACATCGACTAAACCTGCCTTCCTATTTATATTACACTGATCATCACAGATCATGTTCTGGTCATTTGAACCCAAGAATAAAACGGATCATAAAAAATGGGGAAATATCAACTGACAAACTGACAATTTGTTATTTAAACAAATAGGTGAGTTTTAATGGCACTCATACCTGATTACACACATCTGCTGGTAGGAGCTTCCTCAGGCATTTCTGCTGTTCCCCAAAAACATAAATGCGTTCAACACTGGTCATTTGAAATATCATCTTTTTCTGTCTCAGCTGCCCGAATTCGATTACGATCCAAGCAGCGACCAGAACGCAAGAGAGCAGAAACATCATCCAGGTTCTGATTCTCACAGCTGAACCATTTAATGATATTAATTAACAGCGTGGATAAATAATGCTGCAAGCTGGGAGCAAAATCAGGACACTATTTCTCAGATCACACACACACACACACACACACACACACACACACACACACTTTAGAACGATGAGCAGGTCAGCATAGAAAAATATCCACAATCAAAAAGCTTCATGTTTGCAAATCAGGATCTTTTTTTTTGTAGGAAGCCCGGCGTAAATATTCAGCAGGGAATCAGAAAATCTTCCACTGCTTCAGATAAGACGAGACCGAACCACGGCGTCGTTCCTCCGGCGAACAGTAGAGCTCAGCTTGTTCTACACCTTTCCAATGAATAAATGCATAACGTTTTACCCCCATCGCAAGGCAGATGTATGCAGATGTGTACGGTTCTAAGATGCATTTTATGCTTGCAGTTTTTGGGGGGTGAATGGCTCATGAAATAAAGATTAAGACATACAGTTCATTCATGAATATGCCTATACACCTTTCTCTAACACATCTCAAAAGGGTACTAAACTGTATGGTTACTAGTGGGTGGAGTGGTACCCTTACCTTTTGTAGGTTTAAGCTGTACCTTTCACTAAAAGAAAAAAAAAAGATTTAAGGTAGGTCATTGTCGCATAATGACCTTAAAGCTTTAAAGGTACTTTCTAGGTTAAAGGTAGAAAAAGTGTAGGCTTGAGGGTACCATCTCTTAAGCGTACAGTTTAGTTAGTACCCTTTATTTCTGAGAGCTCTTACGGTTTACACACATGTAAGTGGCCATGAAAAGAGAAGATAGTAATTAAGGACAAGGAGACTGTGAAGACTGAGATGATACTAGATCATTACACAGTTTTGCAATCTCTCTCTCTCTCTCTCTCACACACACACAAACACACAAACACAGGTTTGTCTTACCATCCTTTGCGAGGACCTAAATCAATCCCAAACCTTAACCTCAGTAACCAAAATTAAACCCTGTTGTCTCTTTTATATTATTCTATTTATTTATTTATTTATTTTTAATAAAAACTACAGATTTTTTTGGGGCAAATTTTTCAGAAAACTCTTTTCCTCATGGGGACTAACCAAATGTTCCCACAAGGTCAAAACTCTCAAATACATATATATATATATATATATATATATATATATATATATATATAAATCCCCACACACTCTCATGTTCTTGTGTGTCGTCCCTCAGTTTTGGGGGTTTTAAAGGACACTTGGGTGAGGGCAGGACCGCGTCCATCTCCAGCTTTATTTCCCAAACGCTCGAGCGCTTGTAAAACTCCAAGCCTGCTCTGGAGCGCTATCGGAACAGAGCAGAGATATAAAAGCTGACATATTTACTGCTGTTGATACGGCTTTGTTTAGAGACTTAGAAACAATTAACACTACATCGTCTAGAGTCTTATTTTTTTGAATGCACTCCGGTGTCAATAAAACACAAGATTTAAGCAGTGTGTAGGCCTTAAAATACGAAGTAGAAAAGCAAAAACAACCCCGCCACAGATTTGGATTTTAGTCTAGCAGCATACATCATGAATGGGAGTTAATTATCTCAAGGAAAATGGAGAGTGCAAAAGTTTGTGCCCTCTTTAGTTCTGGGGTCATAAGGAAATGCAAAAGAAAAACATCTATTCTATACAAAAGTATATTTTCACTTTATCCTAGTCAGGAACATTGTGGATCTGGAGTCTATCCCAGGAACGCTGGGTGTGAAGCAGGAATACACCCTGGAGACATTATCCCGTCACAGTACTGTGTATGATATCATTTTGCTTTTAACATACACCATTTTAGGAGTTATATCACTTCTAATAATAAACACACACACACACACACACACACACTACATTTTGTCCAGAAACCTTTGCACCTGACTGTATAGAGACAGCTAATCAGCAGTAACAGACATCAAAATTCACAGAATGATCATCATAATAATAATAATAATAAATAAATACAATAAAAAATAACATTGCTTGGTCTGATGACGTTGGGTGACGTGTGGCACGTTTATTTCAACGCACTCTCGTTTATTTCTGTGGAAATCTATTTCTATAAATTGCACATATTAATGAAATAACACTGGTTTATTGGATCATCTAGCAGATGTGTCGCTGTTCCCTGAAAACAAAAAAAAAACAATATAAATGGAACAAAAATAAAAAAAATCTCTGTATATCAAACACATCTCACACAGAGCCAAGCATTTCATCTCTGCTGCAAAATTGCTTCCTATGTATCAAATGTGATTAATATTAGGTAATTCACATATGTACACAATAATGCATGCATTGCTGACATTCCTGACACGCTACACTTAAATTATTCCAAGACGTGCACCTTAAAAAAA
Organism: Ictalurus furcatus; assembly: GCF_023375685.1. Lineage (NCBI taxonomy): Eukaryota > Metazoa > Chordata > Actinopteri > Siluriformes > Ictaluridae > Ictalurus > Ictalurus furcatus. The sequence continues at coordinate 8,339,537 of NC_071277.1, read as the reverse complement.
AAACCCTTCATTCTTCTGTAAGAGGAAATCAAATCTGCCAGCCTGAGCTGCATGCACATGATGCATTCCTGAAATAAATGTAAAAAACGATCCGTACACGGAGATACAAAGCAGAGAATGCAATTTAAAATCTACAAAACAAAGTGCTGCCTAAATGTAGCTGACACTGCAGGCGCTTCCGAGGCTTCGCTGTTTGTATTTAGATGCACGGCCTCGGTGAGCGTGCGTCGAACATCACAGAAACATGGAGGGAATAAGATGTTTCTGTGTGAGCAGCAGCAGGATAGAAGTGTATCTATCTGTCTTAAGCAATAGCATCCTCTCAGCCTTCATCCTGATTCATTTGGGATGTGGAAAACACAACCGAGCAATCTGGCTGGAAAAGTCCCAGAAGGAACAGAAACAGCTTCCTTTGTTCCCTGTGTGTGTGTTTCCTCCATGTCGCTCGGTGGACCCCCCCCCCCACACACACACACACATACACATACACACACACAGCTTTCATTTCTCACACACACACAGCTTTGTTGACAATGTGGTCTGTGGTGAATATTGGTAATATTACGAGTAGGTCTCGTTCAAATGCAGTAATTTCTCCAGGTATCGTATGTATATCTTTATCAGCTCTTCTTTACACATCGCTCGTTCTCATTCTCTCTCCAGTACAGAAGGAATAAATTTCACCCTTGTGAAAGCTTGTTGTTTTTTTTTTATTATTATTATTATTATTATTATTATTATTATTATTATTATTATTATTATTATTATTATTATTATTATTATTATTATTATTATTATTATTATTATGGGTGCATGGTGGCTTAGTGGTTAGCACGTTTGCCTCACACCTCCAGGGTCGGGGGTTCGATTCCCACCGTGGCCCTGTGTGTGTGGAGTTTGCATGTTCTCCCCGTGCTGCGGGGGTTTCCTCCGGGTACTCCGGTTTCCTCCCCGACTCCAAAGACATGCAAGGTAGACTGATTGGCATGTCCGTAGTGTGTGTGTGTGTTTGTGTGCCCTGCGATGGATTGGCACCCTGTCCAGGGTGAACCCTGCCTTGTGCCCCATGCTCCCTGGGATAGACTCCAGGTTCCCCGTGACCCTGAAAAGGATTAAGCGGTATAGAAGATGGATTATTATTATTATTATTATTTACACCTGAAATAGACAGGAGGATGCGATTATAGTATAGTATAGTATAGTATCATATAGTAGAAATGATTAGCGTCGTTGTTAGGAATTTCATTTCAAGTCAATAAAATGCAAAAAGTCTAAGGCTTGGCTGAATTCGGGTAAAGGAAAAGAAAAGACTGGTTAAAATAAAAACAATAAAATTCGGTCACAGTGAACATGCGGTTTAATTGTTCTGGAACAAGACGTACAGTCGAGCGATATCTCACGGCTAACTGAACGTCGGTAACGTACAGGTAATGTAGCGAAAGACACTACTCGGTGTAAAGCGGAATTTTTAAACGTTTGTATGTAATAAAGTTTCATTGCATACAATGTGAAGTGCAAAGGTCAAACATTTAGAGAAAAAAAAGCAATTAAATATTTGAGTTAGTGCCTCAAGTGTTTGGAGGTATGAACCACGTGACGACATACAGTACCTCCCTCTATATCCAAAGCTGTAACTTTATGTTTTCCGACATCTTCATGACAGAGGACTTTGTGGGTTCTCGGTAACATGACAAACTGCATTGTGTGTCTGTGTGTGTTTTGTCTTATTAACTTCAAGAGAGAGAAAAAAGAAAGCTCGATGATGGAAAGACCATTTATAGCTGCTATAACGTACGCGAGAACAGGAACTAACTCGTTTCATGGACGTTCCACAACATTAAACGCGACCATAAACAGATGAAATGTATGATGTGGAGTTCTTATGAAAAAAATTGTTGTCATCGTTGGCAAATTGCTATGGTGTAAGAGGAATAAAACACTTCAGGGTCCTACAGTTGATTAGTTTCCTATAACTGCATGTCTACAGAGCGTTTTATTCCTTACAGGTTTTATAAACCTTACAACTCAACCTAAATCTTATGACTCATTCTTCTTGACAACTACCCACATCACCCAACTCGTAACATACCGTCTGTCTGAGGGAACGCATAGAGGTTCTATCTGTGTAGAACCGTACATCCGAGCGTTTCCATACCGCAAAAGGGTTCTACGTCGAATGCATTTAAGTGGCAAAAACTTCAAGCTAAGGTTGCTTTCCTGTACGCAAACGTCCTGCTAGTGACAACGCTAACTAATTAGCAATTACAAACTGTGTATATGAACCGGTTTGAGTTTATACGCTCACTAAATCCACAAATCCATATCCACTAGCGTCAAATAAATAAATAAATAAATAAATAAATAAACAAACAAACCGTTCTAAATAGACACAGTCATAAATAACGAGTAGTTATTTTGTGCTCAGGTGCATTGTGCTAAATGAAACACAGGTGTTTGGAGCGGCGCAAGTTTATGAATCCAGGACTGGAATCTAAAATAGCTCTCAGGACAAAGTGGTTCGGAAACACGGAGGAACAAGATTAAAAAGTTGCAGAAATAATGCGCGTCTCAGCTGGTGCTGCCATTTGGGGATGAAATAGGCTAATTAAGACATTGCAAATTGTATTATTGCTGTTTTTATCGTTGTTGTTGTTGTTGTTGTTGTTATTATTATTATTATTATTATGATTATTATTATTATTATTATAACACCAAAGACGAGATGAGACGAGGCTGTGAAGATGTTCAGGATGTGTTACTCGGTGATTATGCCTTAATTTGCTTCTTAGCATGTTTTTGTTCTTACACTCGTCTTCTTTCTGAGGTTAGTTTTAGAAAATGAGCGTAATTGCTGACTGACAGCATGTGGCATATCTCACAGTCACACTAGGCCAGAGAAGAAATGCGCATGGGGTTTATTTATTTATTTATTTATTTATTATTTTACTTTTTTTCTGGCATAGCCTGCAGCTGATGGATTTTCTCGGGATAATACAATGTTTGGACCAGTGAATGAGGGATTAAGCAGGAATGATACATTCCCATGTGAGGAATTTAATTAGAGTGGGATCTGTGTAAATGAAAGGCCCGGGTTCAGGGAGCTAAATGCAAGAATTAGTATTCTACACATGGGAATTCAATGCCAAGAGAAAGAAAAAAAGAAGAAGAAGAAGAAGAAGAAAAAAAGAATCCAATGCAATCACTTTTCATTAAGTTTACTACCCCGGATCTGGGGCGAAAAAATATCAGCAACATGTCGATAGGCATTAACGTCGATGACACAGAGCTACGGTTGTGTATGAGACTGTATAAGTGCTATGATAAGGCAGTGTAATGAACTTTCAATATGCACAAGCTAATTATCTGTTTCTCGGTGAGAGCTGCGTTATTGATGGATTCATTTAGAGAAAAACACACCGTGCATGATTAAACGCCGTATCGTCGTGCTGTCACGCCTTCAGTCACAACGCAACAGGACAAAACATCCTAAATCTTTTCCACCAGACGATGCGGGTCGAAATAATACGGACACGTCGATCATTTTTCGTTTTGTTTTATCAGAAATACGTTCAGTCTAGTGTTTTTGTTGCGAGCGTCTAATTGTGAAATTGAACAACTTGTCGTGTATTCCTGAAAAACGTGTTTATTTGTCAGTGTATTTTTACATACGACAGCAGCTCTGGCAGTACTGCAGCTGCAAATCACAGGTTTATATTAATGCGACCGTTTCTATAGCAACAGTTTGTTCACAGGGACTCGTATGGAAAATGCTCCACATAAAGTTTTCCGTAAGGATATGTAACCTTTATTTAACGTTCAGGGAAGGAGTCTCCAGTGTCAGCGCTTTGTAACAGTCAGAGGTAAAGCTGTAACTTTAAACAGAGGGGTTTCTCATTAATGTGACAAGCTGTCAGGGTTTTTTTGTTTTGTTTTGTTTTATGAGTGAAGAAAGAAAGACTGGAGATGGAACGACTGTTTATAGCTACTATAAAATATATAAAGTGAAAACATTCCCACAACTTTAAATGTAACTATAGCGGGATAAAAAAAAGTATGATGTGTGGCTCTTTAATTCTTTAAAATTGTAACTGTTGGCAAATCGCTGCGGTGTAAGAGGAATAAAACACTTTGGGACATGCTGTTATAGGAAAATAATCAGCATGTCAGGGAGTGTTTTATTCCTTACAGGTATGCCGGTATAACCCTCATAAATCACACTTCCTAACGTGGAAACACATAAAATTACACATTTTTACATTAATATATATATATATATATATATATATATATATATATATATATATATATATATATATATATATATATATATATATAAAACCAAAAGCATCAGTTTCTAAATAATTTATATGTATGGAATTGTTGATAATGGTTGGATTTATGTCAGATCTGTCCTGTAAGAACATTTCTCTGTAGAGAGTTTAATTCTAATTTAGCTCTAACATCATTTTTAAGATTTTATCAGGTATGTAAAGGTATGAATATTTACTTAGACGAAGCATTGTTTGCCCGGATAAATCGTTTTTGTAAACAAAACTTTTCAAATGTTATTAAACAGTTACAGTGATTCACTGTGAAACATACTGCATTAAAGAACAACCCTGTTCACGTCACATCTGCCCTGAAACTCAACCTCATCATCTGCAGCTCTTTGATAAAAACATGATGACATTACTGACGACTGAGGTTTCGAGCGCGTTTATAAGCACAGATGTCTAAACATTTCTTACAGCTCAGACGCACAGCCGAGACCTCTTTAGTGCCGCGTTGGGAATTAACTTCAGCTGCTCTTTTCTCACAACAGAACAATCATGCGAGTTCTGCACAGGATGCATACGGAGCGAGCAGGATGAGACGCCGCGGTATAAAATGTCAGCAAACAACTGTGGAAGGACAGGAAGGCCGTTTTCACATCATCGGGAGAGAAGACAGAACTGAAATGCCTCTTGCTATTGTTCTCACAAAAGGTCAAATCCGATCTAGTCACAGAATACTGAGGGAATTTTTGTGCTGAACAGGGGAAATGTAGTCTAGTTTGTGGGAACAATAATGGAGGTGTAATAACGTTAAGCTTTTTTTCCTGAAAATGAGAGTGCACTAATGCAGATGTGGAAACGGCGAGTACGTTTCTTCCGTCTCGTCTCGGATAAATTTCCAAACAAGTCCAAATTTCTGAAATGATGTGAAATGTTATATATGTTCCATCTACAATTCCAGAAGATAAAATCAATATTGCGACAATCTGAAGATAAAGGAATCAGAGTGAGGAATAAAAGACACTGTCGCGGCACTGTGATGCTGTGACGGGAAAATAATCAACGACAGAGCGGCGTGATGAAGCTGAGATACTGTTACTACTTTGAGTCAATTATTTTCCTACAACAGCATGTCCTGAAGTGTTTTATCCCTCTCACAACACAGCGATTTGTCAGCCATTCCAATTTTTTTGTTTTTAATCTATTAACAAACATGTCATACTTTTTATCTGTTAATAGTTGCATTTAACGTTGTGGAACATTGACGAAACGAGTCAGTTCCTGTTCTCACTTACGCTATAGCAGCTATAAACATATCGTTTTCTCTCTCAAAGGTAATAAGACAAAAAAACAAACAAACAAACAAACAAACACAAATAAACAGCTTGCCATGTTACCGATAAACGCCGCTGTCATGAAGACTTTCCCACTGTTACAAAAACCTAACACTGGAGACTCCTTACGTACACACTATATAAATGTCTCCTTGCAGAGAACTTCAACAACGGAGCGTTCTATACAAGACCCTGTGAATGAGCAGTTGCTATAGAAACGATAACGTATTAACGATAACGAGCACGTTAATACAAACCTGTGATTTTTAGCTGCGCTACTGTCAGAGCTGCTGTTATAGAAAATGAATCAACCACCTTCTGACCAATCAGAATTTAGCAGCTCCCTGATTCTAATTACCATAACACATGATGGTGTTTTCTACATAATCCATTATTCATCTCTCTATCTATCTATCTATCTATCTATCTATCTATCCATCCATCCATCCATCTATATTTATGTATTTATATATGTATGTATGTAGGTAGGTATGTATGTATCTATCTAATTATCTATCTTTCTATATGTATGTATGTATCTATCTATATTTATGTATCTATTTATGTATGTATGTATGTATGTATCTATCTATCTATCTATCTCATTATCTATCTTTCTATATGTATGTATGTATCTATCTATCTATATTTATGTATGTATGTATGTTTGTATCTATCTATCTATCTATCTATCTACCTATCTATCTATCTATCTATCTATCTGGAGGCGGAGCTTGATGAAATACCTGTCCACTTTCAATTATCTGGCACTCCTAGGGATAATCCACAGCATCATGATAAATCCAACTTAATAACACCTAAAAGAGGACAGAATGTGAAATGAAAAGTGGGTGAACGTAGTGGTCTCTGAACCTCTGCAGTAAAGATACTGTGATGCCAACGTCACTAACAATAAAATTGCATAAAGAGACAAAAAAACCCTCCCAAAACAAGAGAGAATTTTACCACAAAAACCCTCGCATATGTCAGTGGATGAAAAGACTATTTATGTTTTCTATTTATGTTTCTAAACTGTGTGTGCCAAGCGACAGTAAAAAACCAGCGATGAAAAAGTCTGATATGGTTATTAATAATAATAATTAGCAGCAAAAATCCCAAGCGACCACAGTCCCGCCCACTCGATTTCTATTGGCTCACGGCAGAAGTGAAAGTCCCCGCCTTTCACATCTCCTGTCTTTTCCCTTTCAGCGATTTGCCTAAAATTTTTGGCGAATTTAATTGTCGTGTATTACTCTAGCAAAGTTTAAAAACAAAATTGTAAACGCTACGGCTAAAACGTAAACGTTAGCACGTCTTTCTACAGAACGTCGTGTTAAAGAGATGTTTGCTTTTTTAAAGGACACCCAGAAATAGTTTGCAGATACAGTTTTTAATGTATCACAACAATGAGCAACAAACATACTTGATG